>NW_027513853.1:610994-916491 GCF_048772815.1 Callospermophilus lateralis | reverse complement strand
TTTTGTATCTGGCTATTTTTGTTCTTAATGTTTTTTAAATACATCAGTATTATAACATGTTTTGTGGTTCATTTCTTTGTGTTGCTGAGTAGTATTTATTTGAAGATATGCCATATTTTGTTTATATGTTCACTAGTTTATGTGGGCATTAAATTTTTTTCCAGTTTATTAAAAATAAAGCCATTGGATTTCCATATGCAAGTATTTTGTGTAGATTCATATTTTGTGAATTCATATCCAGCATCAGAATGTTGGATAAATGTTCTGAGTCTTATAGAAATTACATATTAAATTTTTAAAGAAACTGTCAAATAGTTTTCCAAAGTGATAATTGAATTTTGCATTCCCACTAACAGTATGAGAATTCAGTTCCTCTGTCTCCTCATCAACACTTGATATTTTCAGTCTTAATAATTTTAGCTCTACTAAAGGTGAAGTACTTTGTCATTGCAGTTTTTTATTTCCTTTCTGTTAATGTTTAACATCTTTTCATATGCTTATTGGTTATTCATATTTTTCTTGTTATGTATCTGTTGAAACCGTTTTTCCTTTTTGAAAAACTCTGGGTTGTAGGAGTTCCTTATGCCTCTTTATATATAATCCCTTGGATAGAAGTGTATGTATTGTGAATAAAATGTCCTAGTCTGACTTGACTTGAATTTTCCTAACAGTATGTTTCCAAAGACAGCAGTTTTAAATTTCGATGCACTTTATACATTATTTTCTCTCTCTCTCTCTCTTTTTTTTTAATTCTCTCCAGAAAGCTCTGTCCACCCTAAGGTCATGAGGATTTTCTCCTACAATTTTTGAGTGTGTGTGCACTCATTTGTGTGTATAATGTAAAATAAAAATTACATAATGTCCTATCTTTCAAATTAATTTTATGGTATGAGGGTTAAAGTCAATGTTTAATTTTTTTTTCAATTTGTCCCCCTTTGGTTACCATGTCACCTGTGTAGAAAATGCATTGACTGCATATAGTTGTGGGTCTATTTCTGGACTCTGTTTTGTTAGAGTGACCTATGTGTTTGATATAATTCATAAGATAAAATTTAAAGGTAAAACCATGTGGAGTTTTCTTTTTGGAAGTATTGTAGTTACCAATTCAATTTATTTAATGCATATGTCTATTCTACCTTCATATTGCTTTTTGAATCAGCTTTGGTAATCTTTATTTTTCAAGAAACTTGTCCATGTCATCTAAGTAATAAAACACATTGACAAATTTGTTTATAATATTCCTTTATTTATAATATAATTTATAATACTTATATGACTTACAATAATGACATCTTTCATTCTTGATATTGATGATTTGTCTTATTTTTTATTAATCCTACATTAAATTTATTTATTTAAATCTCAAGCATACTGCATTTTCTAATATATTTTTCCCCCTTTCAGAGATGGTTATTAATGGTTGGTTTTCTTTCTTCAACTTTCCAACACCCTTTCCAGCCTCTGAGTTCATGACTTTGCCCTCTGTTTTATTAAGAAAATGAAAATCAAAAGATAACTTCATCATCCTATCATGAAATCTACCAGCCTCTTTGCTTCTATACCCATATATTGTACTCCCTGTTATAATGGATTACTACCTCATCTGTTTAAAGACAATCCTTTAATTGTATGTGGATCCCATACCCTCCTATTCAAGGATTTTGCATCATGCCATTATCCTGCCTTTGTCTTGCAAAATTAAAATTTATTGGATTCTTTTTCATGAATATACAAACAAGCCATATGATCTCTCTCTTTTTCTCTCTCTATTTAATACCTGTTTAGATCTCACATCTCCTCCCACCGTACATCATTGCTACATCTTCCACAGCTGCCAGGATTTTCATTCCAAGTCTATTCTTATTCTACCTTCGTCATTTGTTTCTGAAAATTGATCTGATCAGTTATTTATCCTTATCTGATTTTTCTCACCTAAATTACTGTGGAACTTTTGTCACTTTCCCAGCATTTACTTCATTGTGCTGTAGCTGATACATGCACCTCTCTCATGTTCCCACTGTCTTTTATGAGTGATATAAGAATTCTGAGAGGGTGGTAAATTATTTCCTCTTGAAGCTCCTAGCATTGGGTTTTTAAGCTAAATTTTATTTTCTTTATACTACCTAGCTTTTTAGAATATTTATTTTTTAGTTATAGGTGGACACAATACCTCTATTTATTTTTATGTGGTGCTGAGGGTCAAATCCAATGCCTCATGCATGCTAGGCGAGCGCTCTACCTTTGAGCCACAACCCCAACCCACTATCTAGCTTTATTTTCTTTAAAACATGAAATTCAAGACTTGGGATTTTTAATAAAACTTTTCTTCAGCAGTATATAAACTGCTTTTTGGAGGGTAACAGATTAATTTTGTCTATTTTTAGGATGCCAGTAGTATCTTGTCTGTACTTAGTAAACGATACTAGAGTATGACTGAACACAGAAATGTTTTCAATTAGGTTTTCCTTTCTTTAGTGGCTTTATGTATGTAAAAAAAAATTATTTCCTGCTTTACTATTCTCCTCACTGTGCTTTATCCTTTTTCTTCTTCATGTCTCCCCAGAAGGGGACAGTATTGATTAAAGAATTGGTGGGGAAACATCATGTAATGAAGGATGTTTTTATTTTTCTGCAAAGTAGGTTCCAAAATCACCAGCAGGAAGGAGGTTCCCCTGGTCTGTGAGAGAAGGCTGAAATTAGGTAGCAAGAACCGTGGACTTTGCAGCTAATGAACTTCTTTGCCTTTTCCATGTGAACAATGAAATAAATCATATGAGTTTTTAGCGTAGCTGCCACCCACAAAGCTGTGAAGAAGACTGTGACAGCAGGTGGTATCCACACACAGTTTGATTTGTTTAGAAACCTACATAAAAAACAACATGTGTTGTTTTGTTTTCCCCCTTAATTACTCAAAGCCAAGGAGATCAGTATTCAAAGATGATATAGCGATATATCCAGGAGAAAAAAATTATGAAAGAATACAGACTATGTTTTTAATGTATCATTTCAGTTCTACAGTATTTATTGGGTCTCTGCTTTCAGTAAGGGTCTAGACTAGGCCTTATGTTGAAGGGGCTACAAAAAGAGTGGGTTAAGTATTCATAAGTTCAAAGATGTCATTAGTCCCTTTTATATACCACTGAAGTACTGGAAATAAATTAAGACAGTTTCTGTCCTCAAGGACCTAGTTTATAAAGGAATGAAGGAAATAAAGCAAAGGGACAGTTTAGTGTCATGTAGCAGGTGCTGTAGTAAGTGTGTATTAAGAAGTCCTAGAGGCTCTAAGGAAAGGCAACCAATGCAACCTGGGTGGATAGTGAGGGTTAGAGATAGGAGGCTTCCTGGAGGAGGGAAAGTCCTAATGAACAACTCTGAGTCTTAATGAGTAGGTTAAGGGATTAGGATCAGAGGCAGGAAACATATGGCTGTTTGGGAGTAATCCAAGTACTGTTCATTTTACTGAAGGTAACATCTGTGAGAGATGAGGCTTGCTGACAGGGACCAGGTTCTGGTGGAGTTTGAAGTTACCAGTATGTTCATGTTTCTTTATGTTCTTCATGTTGGCCTCTTGACTGTATGCAATGGAATATCCTAGGTTATTTGCAGAAATATAAGTCTAATCTAGGACATGGAAAACCATCATTCATAAATTATTGTTTCTGTTCAAAATTGAGATTTTCCTGTAGGACTAATACAGAATGTCTTGCATTTGGCGAATTTTCTTAAATGACACATTTTGCCAGTTTAACACAAAAACAGTGTTTATGTAAGAGTGTATGTCTTACATTGGCCTTTGGTGAGGCTTCTGAAAGAACTCTATAGTTTTAAAAGTTTGCTTATAAAAAATAGGGACTGTGTTATAATGTTGTAGGTCAATAAAGGGAGAAAATTCCAAACAAAGTAAGAATTTAGTTCACAATTACATTTTTAGGATATATTTTTCTAATACCAGTTTGAGGCAAGAATTCCCTGAGAACTCTAATACGTAGTGCCCATCTACTATCTGTGGTTGTGAGGGGCTGGGAGTGGGGTAGGTGGAGGGGGGCAGCAGGGATTTGCAGGAAAATTTGGGGAATGAAAAAGTGGAAAATATAAAAAGGGAAATTATCTTTTTTACTATGCAGGAATTAGAAAATAAAAGATGACTACAAAAACAGGCTGCCTCTACCCAAAGCACCACAGAAGTCCACTTGAATAGAGCCCTAGAAGAAGCAGAAAAGTATAAACTGGAGTTAAGTAAATTAAGACAAAACAACAAGGTATTGAAAGATTAAATAGTTTTGGTAGTGATCACTTTTGGTAACTTCCTCTTATGCAAGCATCAAAAATAATAGTTTTAGACTTACAATTCTTGATGTTATAATCAACATCTTTCTTTTTCAGCAAGTTAGGATTATATGCTGGGGCTGTTACCTAATTGGATGATACCACAGTTCTTTAGAGGATTCATTCACTTCTTTATCCAAAAGATCTTTATGGGTGCCCATATTATATGCCAGACACTTTTCTGAGCTCAGGATAAGGAGTGGGGAAAAAAAGTGTGTTTCATGTCTCATGTTGGTTATATTCTTTTCTGAGCCTCAATTTTCTAGTATAGAAAGCAAGGGGCTGTTTAACTTGGCAGTAGCTCTCAATAACTTGGCAGTGGCTCTTAAACTTGAGCATGTATCAGGATCACCTTAAGAGTTTGTTAAAACACAGATTGCTTGGCCTCAGCCTTGGAGTTTCTGACTCAGTAGGTCTAGAGTGAGGCCTGAGAATTTGGAACTTTAAAGAGGTTCCCAGGAGATACTGCTGCTGGTTCTGAAACCATAGTTCAATAACTACTGTCACAGAGCTATTAGAAAAATCCCATCTCCAAGGTCTAGCCAATGCTTGGCATAGGATTAACATTCAATGCCTTAACTAGCTGTTAAATTAATGAAGGTTCAAGTATTGATGTATATGAAGATATCTGTACATTCTGTAAATACTGGCTGTTAGTTTTTTGTTCTGTGTAAACCTGAAAGAACAAAAGTCGATACTCCATTGGAATCTCTTCCCTTAGAAAAATATTTAATAATTTAACAATGACATATGATGAAATTAGGAACCACCTTCATTTCATATGCAGATAATACATTTTGGATTATATTAGTAACAATAGGAATAAACTGGAACTGGCCTTGATTAGTCCTCCAACATGTTTAACAGAGGCAAATACATGACAGTGACTACAGTTTTAACAATATCATCTGTGAGATTGTTTATCCTATTTTGATCAAACTATTTCATGTTCATGGGCCATTAATGGCGGTATCAGATGAGCAAATTAAGTCATCTCTATGGACTTAATAATTAGCATATTAGAATATTTCCAATTTGCATTTTAAAAGGATTTTGAAGACAATAAAAGGAAGAGTAACCATGAGTGATTCAGGAATTGCAATTCTGGTTACAGATTTGATCTTTATATTAGCACACAGTAGACTAGTAGAAAGAAAAATTGGTTTCCAGTAGATGGCTCTCCTCATTGTATCTGGCCATCTTGAAAATTCAGGTGATGAAGACTTGCTATGTGAATAGCTCATTCTAAAACCATCAACACTATAAAAACAACTTGGATGCATTCAACATATAAACTTCTGACCCCAGATCTGCATATGATTGATTGATTTAAATTCATGACATAATATTTGTGAATATATTGCTTATTATGTACTATAATGTAGACACTTGTGGCCAGATTTTTAAAATGTAACTTATTTCAGAATTCCAAAAAACTATGTGTCTTATACTTTTGATTTAAAAAAAAAATTTATGTAGTTGTAGATGGACAGAATGCCTTTATTTATTTTTATGTGGTGCTGAGGATCGAACCCAGTGCTAGGCAAGCTCTCTGCCACTAAGCTACAGTCCCAGCTCATACTTTGATTTTTTAAAAATTATTTTGCCTAACATTTATCTTTGAGGGATGTTTCAGGATTATATAGTAATTCTCTTAGTGTCTAATCTGTATGTGTTTTTGTGTGTGAGAGAGAGCAGGTTTTTTTCTTTCAATTTAATTCTTTTTACTTTGCCTCTCATTTTGATTAAACATATAATTATTGTTAAATAGTCAATTAAAATTATTCAGGTCTATATGTTTAAAAAATATAACAGGGAAATATTAATGTTTCCATAAAACAGAACAAGATTACTTTGTAGTCATCAGAAACCAAAGATCTGTTTTTAAAAATAATGACAAACTTATTCTTAACAGAAATTAGGAAACAAATTTGCTTTTAAAGTAAGAGTAACTTTTGAAATGAAAAGTCAGTTAATTTAAACCAGGTGTTGTATGAATGAAGGGACCTTAGTCCTAATCACTATCATGTCCTCAGGGTCTAGCAAATGGTCATTGCTAAAGTCACACTGAAGGAAGGAATGTTAAAAGTAATGGTTTAACTGGAATTCCACTTAAAAACAGGACATTTGATTTGATAATTACTTGAAATCCTTTTATAATGTGACACCAAAGTCCATGTTACTTCATTTACAAAGAAATAATTTCTGATTCATCATTAATTCATTTAGAAATATTAGGGCCTGATAAGTACTGTACTGGCCAGATCTTTATTAGAAGCTGAAAGATGGAAGGGAGATAAAAATTGAATATATTCTTTGAAGTCTTGCAGCTTTTAGTGGAGAAGTTGGATGTTTAGATAACCCATCAAGCAAAATTAAGGGGCAACTGTGAGAAATTCTGTGGGTAAGCTAAGATCTGAATACTATATAGGAGTTAAGTGTCCAGGGAGATAATTATGGACAGAAGGAATACTAAGTAAAAATGGTTCTCTGACAAGAAAAGAGGACAAGTTAATGAAAGGCAAATTCGATGTGAAGGGAGTGATACAAAGTGAAGCTTTAAAGGGTGACGTCATCTAGATCCTTTAGGCCAGGGTTAAGGATTTTATATTTCATTCAAAGAGCAGTGCAAAACTACTATTCAGTTATTCTTTGTAGGGCAGAGAATCTGGCAAGCATGCCAGAATGGATGCAGATAGATTGGTTAAGAGTAAGTGTGAGAAATGATGATGTAGTTTGGACTAAAGCGATAGTGGTAGAAATGGGAGGGGTTAAGTTCTCAAATACATTTAGGAGCCAGGCTCAGTAGTGCATGCCTATAATCCCAGCACCTCAGGAGGCTGAGGTGGGATGATCACAAGTTCAAAGTCAGCCTCAGCAAATTAGTGAGGCCCTAAGCAAGTTAGCAAGACCCTGTATCAAAATAAAAAGAGCTGGGGATGTGGCTCAGTGGTTAAATGCCCCTGGGTTCGATGCAATAGGGCTTAGTGATAGACTGGATATAGTCTGTGGGAAAGGAGAGCTTAAGGGAGGATAGTACTAGTACTATTCACTGAATTAAGAAACACTGGAACAATTCTGGGGAAGAAAATTATAAAGTTTGAAGTTATTCTGAGGAATCCAAGAGGAAATGTTTTAAAACTTAGAGAAGTCTGCATTGAATAGGAAGACAGAATAAGTGGGAGAAAGAGAAAAGCAAGGCCAGATTGAGCCTTGAAATAGTCCAGTATTTCTAAGGAGTATTCAGTACTCAATAGTATTCAGTACTTAACCACACCAATTGATCACCGAGAAATATTTTGGTAGAATGATAAGGGAAGAAGACAGATTTAATGGGAAATGAAAAATGAATGCAGGTGAGGAAGTGGAGATAGTGAATATATATGTGTGTAATTCTTCAAAGACACAAATGAGTAGAGTTGGAAGGACAGAGCTGAGTGAATTTTTTAATGAGATAATTTACATACAATAAAATGCAGATTGCACATGTATAGTTCACTGAGTTTGGGCTCCTTGTTTTGGTCAGCTTTTTCACTGCTGTGACTGACCAGACCAACTGTAGAGAGGAAAAGTTTATTTAGGGGCTCATGGTTTCAGAGGTCTCAATCCATAGACAGCCAGCTCCACTCCTTGGGGATCAAGATGAGGCAAAACAACATGGTGGAAGAGTATGGTGGAGGCACACAGCTTACATGATGACCAGGAAGCACAGAGACTCCACTTACCAGATAGAAATATACCCTGAAGCCACATCCCACCTGCCTTCAGTTACCGCTCAATTAATCCCATCAGATGATTAATTCAATGATCGAGTTAAGGCTTTCCTAACCCCATCATTTCTTCTCTGAATCTTCTTGCATTGTTTCACATGTGAGCCTTTGGGGGACACCTCACATCCACACCATAATAGTCCTACTTATCTGTATAATGAGCCACTTTATAGAATATTTACATTTCCCCAGAAAGTGCTCTTGTTTCTGTTTCTAGGCCCCTCAGAGACTGCACTGGTCTGATTTCATTGGCTTCTTTCACTTACCATAATATAAGATTGACTTGTGTTTTTATATTTTATTGTTCCATCTTGTTAATGATTTACCAATTACTCTTTCCAAAGACTCAATTTTTGCCTTTATTTTCTTTATAATTTGTTTGCTATTTCACTGAATTCTCTTTATTGTATCCTTTTGTCCACTTGCTTTGGTTTTAATTTGTTCTTCTATTTCTAACTTCTTAAGTTGAAGGCTTAGATCATTGATTTTAAATTCTTCTTTTCTAAAGCATTTAATGGTAGTTTCCCTTAAAATTATGCTTTAGCTAACTCCCAGAACTATTTTTTTGCCTCTTTTAACTAAATATGTCTATTTTAATATACCTACTGTAATACAATTTACAAAAACCTGTACATATTTACTGTAAAATTATTGAGTTTTGACTGTATACCTATGAAATAATCACCCATTATATATATCTGTCACCCCTGAAAGTTTGTGTCCCTTTACAATCCTCCATTCCAAGGTAACTTGTTTTTACATTTTCTAGAATTTTGTGTTCTTTTAAATTTTTTTTCCAATGTGACTTCTTTTATTCAGGACAATTATTTTGAGATTCATCCATGTTGTTTCCTGTGAAAATAGTTAATTTAATAACTTTTTTTACCCATGGTATAAATATACCAGTATTTGTTCATCCATTAACTGTTGGACAAGTGGGTTGTTTCTAATTTTGGCCTATTTTACAAAAACTGCTATGAACATTCATGTATAATTTTTTTATATAGACATACACTTTTTTTCCTGCTGAATGTCTAAGTTATATTGTTAAACCTAAGGTAACAGATTTGTTTTCTTATAGAAGTTGAGTATCTTTTAGCTTTTATATTTTAGCTTTTATGTTTGGGGTTTTTCCTTATGATGCAAGACAAAAGGCATAAGGTTTTTTGGGGTTTTTTTGGCTTTTTTTGGCATTTATTCCAGCACTGTTTGTTGAAAAGATAATTCTTTTATCATTGAATTGTCCTGAAACTTTTGTTGAAAATTTATTGCTCAGATAGGTATGGATCTATTCTGGGAATATTTATTTAATTGGTCTGAATGCCTGCCTTTATGCTAATCATTGTTTTGATTAGAGCTATATAAGTCTTGATATCAGTGAGTCCTCCATCTTTATTCTTCTTTTAATAAATTGCTTGGTTATTCTGGGTCCTTTTCTTATAAATTTTAGAACTACCTTAACAGTTTCCACAACAATTTCTGTTGAAATTTTGATTGGCATTGCATTAATCCATAGATAAATTTTGGGAAATTGGACAATATTGTGTCTTAAATCACAAATAGAGAATATCTGTATTTTAGGCCATCAATTCCTCTAAGCGATATTTTATACATATTAATATGTAGGTCTTGTGTATTTTTTGTCAACTTATCACTTAGTATTTTATATTTTTGATGTCACTATAAATACTTTTTAAATTCAAATTTATCTTTGTTACTAGAATAGAAAAATACTTTTTAACTTCAGTACATTGTATACATCTGCAATTATGCTAGACTCACTTATTCTAGAAGCCTTAGGATTTTCTGTACAGACTATGTAAAATGCCAACTAGGAAATATTTTAGGTTTTGTAGGCTATGTATGGTTCCTTTTTGTGTAGTCTCCACTGGCTTTCTTTTTTAAATTCATCTAACCCTTTCAAAATAAAAAAAAATTTCAGGGGTGGGGGTGGGTACCGGGGATAGAACTTGTGTGCACTCAACCACTGAGCCACTTCCCCAGACCTATTTTGTATTTTATTAGAGACAGGGTCTCACTGAGTTGCTTCCCACCTCACTTTTGCTGAGGCTGGCTTTGAACTCAACATCCTCCTGCCTCAGTTTTCCCAGCCGCTGGCTGTTGTGCCACCGTGCCTGGCAAAATAAAAACATTTTTAACTTATGGCCTATAGAAAAACTGACCAAAGTTCCCTGGAAGATCTCAACAGGAATGCATACAGGATTTCTTTTCAGTTTCCTTTTTCTTGTTCTTTTGAGATAATAATATATTTTTCTTTTAACCTATTAATGTGACGAATAACATTGGTTGATTCTCAAATATTAAGACAAACATATTCCTGGGATGAACCTCACTTGAGATGTATCGTTATCCCCTTTATATAATATTAGGTTAAATTTGTGAAAATCTGCAGGCCTGTAAACTCAGTGGCTCGGGAGACTGAGGCAAAAGATGGCGAGTTCAAAGCCAGCTCAGCATAGGCAGGTGCTAAGCAACTCAGTGAGACCCTGTCTCTAAATAAAATATAAAATAGGGCTGGGAATGTGGCTCAGCAGTCAAGTGCCTCTGAGTTCAATCCCGGGTACCAAAAAAATACTGTGAAAATTTTAGAGACCTTTTTGTTTTTTAATATATGTACATATGGGAACATATTTTTAGTCTGTAGTTGGTATGTGTGTGATTGCATTTGTGGTGCTGGGGATTGAACCCAGGGCCTCCTGCATTTTAGGCCAACACTGGACCAATCAGCTACATCCTCCAGCCCTTGTTTTACTTTTCTTATAAATTCTTTCTCATCTATAGTTTATTTGTAAAAGATCATTGTTTTTGCTTTGGTATAAGCATGTAAGTTATGTCATGGAATTAATTTCCAACTTGTTTTTCTGGAAATGCTTAACTTTCTGAAAAAGCTTTTGTAGAGTTATTATGTTTTTCTTTGAATGTCTGGTATAGTTCACAAGTGAAGCCATATGGACCTACGGTTTTCTTATGGAACTATTTTAAAATTCAAATTCAATTTATTCAGTAGTTAAAGAAGCATTCTATATAGAGGCTATTGTATTTTCTTGTTTTTGGTGTTTCCATCTTGCAAAGAATCTGTTCATTTTACCTATGTTGTTAAATTTTTTGGCTTGAAGTTTTTTTTATACTATTTTTCCTTATTATCCTTTGAATATTCCTCTTACATTCTTATTTTTGATTGTACCCACCCCAGCTTCTTCATTCTATTTTTATTGGTAATTGGCTTCTTATCAGTCTCCCTAAAGACTTACTAATTCTGATTTCATTGATTTTTATCTATTTTGTGTCTATTTATGATTTATGTTTTTTTATTATTTCCTTCTCTTTATTTTGGGTTAAATTTGTTCTCATTTCTTATAGTGGAGTCTGCTGAAATGAAACCTTTCCTAATGTAAGTATTTAATCATTAAAATTTTCCTCTGTGCATTCCTACATCCCATAAACTAAAATTATTCATCCCATAAACTAAAATTATTCATCCTATTTTGAATACTTTCTAATTTTCCCCTTTGACTCATAAATTATTTAGAAGTTTGCCATTTTATTTCTAAATGTTTTGGGATTTTCCTTAACCATCCTTATTGATTTCTAATTTAATTATATCATGGACAGAGAATATATATGGTCTCATTTATATCACTGTAAATTCATGGAGACTTTTGATTCAAAATTAATGGCTTAAATTGACAACTATTCCATGTGTCCTTTAAAAGAATATGCATTTTGCATTTGTTGGGTGGAAAAGTCTATAAATGTCAAATATGTCAAGTTACTTAATGGTGGTATTCAAGTTTTCTGTATCTTTACATATATTCTGTGTACTTCTTCTATCGAGGATTAAGAGAGGTACTGATTCTAAGTATACTTGTATATATATACATATATATAATATGTCTGTTTCTTCTAGTTTTATTAATATTTGCATCATGTATTTTGAAACTCCAATGATGCTCTATTACTATGAATATTAACATTCAGATTGTATGACTTCCTGATGAACCTGACCCCTTATAATACTATAACTTTTATTTCCTGGTAATAGACTGTGTTCTGATATTATTTTATTTGATATTTAAGCAACTCAGGTTTTATGTTAATTGTTAGCATTATCTTATTTTTTCCATCCTTATAATTACTTTGTTTCTTCTTATAAACAGCATATAATGGAGCTTTGTTTTCTGTTTGTTTTATTTTGTTTTTTTTGTACCAGGGATTGAGCCCAGGGGTGCTTAACCACTGAGCCACCTCCCCAGCCCTTTAATTTTTTTTTTGAGATGGGATCTTGCTAAGTTGCTTAGGACCTCAGCCTCCCAAGCTGCTGGAATTATAGGCATGCCACCATGCCTGGCTTGTTTTTAAAATCTGACAGTATCTAACTTTTTAATTAGGGTACTTACACCTTTGCATTTAATGTGATTATTAATATGGTTGGAATGAAATCTATTAACTAGCTGTTTGTTTTTATTCCTTATGTTCTTTTTTAAAATTAATTTTAAGAAATGATCTCCCTTTTTGTCTCATCTCCACTTCTGTGTGTGCATTTTAGCATTCATTATATACATCTTTAACTTATCAGGTAATATAGAATTTTATGAATAATGTAAACCTTTTAGCAGTATACTTTTTTTACACTATCCTTTCCTTTTTGCCACTAAGTAAATTTAAACATTTAAATTATGGCAAACTACAAATGAAAATTACCCTTTTAAACATTTTAAATTTAAAATAAAATATTGTTATATATATTCATATAGTTGTACAACCAATAACCAGAGCTCTCTACATCTTGCAAAAACAAACCCTGTAGTTCCCTCTTACCCTCGTCCCAGCCCTTGGCAAGCACCATTCTGCTTTCTGACTCTTCCTCACATGAATGAAATCATACAGTAGTATTTGTCTTCCTGTAACTAATCAACTTCATTTGACGTAGGTACTCAAAGTTGACCCATGTAGCATGAGTCAGAATCTGATTGCTTTCTAAGGTGCAAAAATAATCCATTATATTTATAATATCACATTTTGTGTGTTCATGTGTCAATGAAAACTTGGGTTGTGTCCGAGTTTTTGGCTGTCCTCAATAGTACTGCTATGAACAAGGTCTACAAATATCTGAAACTGCTTTCAATTCTTTTAAGTGGAATTACAGGATCAGAGAAAATTATCTTTGAATTTTTTTAGGAACTGCTATTGTTTTTGATAGCAGCTGTATCATTTTACATTCCCACTTAGAGTGTACAAATTTCCCAATTTCCCCAGATCCTTGCCAATACTTCCTATCATCTACTTTTTTTTTCTTTTTTTAAATAGTAGTCATCCTAATGGGTTTGAGGCTTTATTTCATTGTGGTTTTGATTTGAATTTTCCTAATTATTAATTAAAAGATGTGGAACATCTTTTCATGTGCTTTTTAGCCCTTCATATGTATTCTTTAGAGAAATATATTACAATAATTTAATGAAAATATTATTATACTTTTAATGTCACATAGCCAAGAAATCCTTGCCACATCCCATGATATGATCTTTTCCTCCTAGGGTTCTAAGAGTTTTATAGCATTAGCTCTTATTCTTAAGTCTTTGATTCACTTGAGTTAATTTTTGCATAGCATGAGATCAGGAAAGAATTCTTTTGCATGTGCATATTCAGTTCCCCAGCACCACTCTGTTAAAGAGATTATCTTTTCCCTTCTTCTTCTTTTTTAAAAAATCTCTTGACCATATATATATGAGGGTTTGTTTCTAAGATTTATTCTATTCTATTGATCCGTATGTCTGTCTTGATGCCAGCACCACATTGTTCTAATATTGTACCTTTGTAGTAAGATTTGAAATCAAGAAATGTGAGACCTTTATCTTTGTTCTCTTTCAAGATTAATTTGGCTATTTGGGGTTCCTTGAGGTGTCCTACGAATGTAAAGAAAGATTTTTCTATTTCTACAAAAACCACTACTGTGATTTTGATAAAAATTGAATTTAATCTGTAGATCTCTTTGGGTTGCTACTGACATCTTAACAATATATTAAGCCTTTCAATCCATAAACACATGATGTCTTCCCATGTATTTGTCTTTAGTTTCTTCCAGCATGTAAGTCTTTTACCTTCTATTTTAAGTTTATTCCTTAGTATTTTATTCTTTTTGATGGTATTTTAAATGGAATTGTTTTCTAAATTTCTTTTTTTGGAATGTTCATTGTTAGTATATAGAAACAATTCATTTCTGACTTTACTGAATTCATCTATTAGTTATGATAGTTTTTTCTTATGGTTTTCTACAAATAAGAACGTGTTGTTTATGAAAAGCAATGTTACTTCTTTCTTTCCAATTTGGATGTCTTTCTTCTTCTGTACTAATTGGTCAAGTTACAACTTATAGTACTATGTAAAGCAGAAGGGACATAAATCGGTGCCTTTCTCTTGTTCCTGATCATAGCTTTGGGGCTTTTCACCATTGGGTATGATATCAGATGTGGTCTTTTCACATATAGCCTTCCGTTATGTAGAGATAGTTTCCTTCTTTCCGGGTTTTTAATTTTTTAATCACAAGCTTTTGAATCTTGTCAAATACTTTTTTGGCATCAATTCAGATGACAATATGGGGTTTCTCCATTCTGTTAATATGGTATGTTAACATTGATTTTGAATGTTTAATTATCCTTGCATTCTAGCAATAAATTCTATTTGGTCACCATGTATAATTCTTTTAATGTGATCAGGGATGTTGGCTTATAGTTTTCTGTAGAATACAGACGTGTTCTATTCAATTCTAGGGAAGTATTTAAGGATAGATGGTGTTAATTCTTCTCTAAATGTTTGGTAGAATTCACAAGTGAAGCCAGACAGTTCTGGACTTTTATTTATCAGAAGGGTTTTGATACTCATTCAGTATCCTTACTAATTATAGGTCTATTCAGAATTTATATTATTCAGTTTTGGTAGGCTAAGTTTCTAGAATTTTTAATTTCATTTTGGCTATCCAAATGTTAGCTACACTGTTCATAGTATTTTTATGATACTTTCTATTTCTGTAAAATTGGTTGTATTGCCCCCTCTTTCATTTCTGATTTTAGGTATTTGAATCCTCTTTATCTTTTCTTCATCAGTCTACCTGAAGGTTCATTAATTTGTTAATCTTTCCAAAGCACCAACTGTTTCATTTGATTTTTTTTTTATTCTCTTATTTCTGCTCTCATGTTTATTATTCTCCATTTCTGCTAGCTTTGAGGTATTTCTGGTTCCTTAATTATTAAGTTAGGTTGGTTTGGGATCTTCTTCATTCTTAATATAAGCATTATATTATTAGTATTAGCAATGTTTATATTCTATCCTATACATTTTGGTGTATTGATTTTCTAATTTCCATAGTTATATCTTCTTTGACCCACTGGTAGTTTGAATGTGCTATAAAGTTTGGATCCTGAATGTCCCTCAAAGGCTCATGTGTTGAAGACATGTTGGGACATCTGCCCAGTGTTGCGACATCTGCAGCGGGTCTGCTCTTAGTGCCCCCAATACCACCACAGTCAAGGAGGACTATATAAATCATGTAATGTTTAGTATGAAGAATTTTTACTGGCAAAATTAAAAGTATCAGTGATTTCCTTTTGGTATCATTTTATTATTATATGAAAGAGCAAACAATTCAGTATTTCAAATACAGAGAGATTATGTTCACTGATTCTCTTTTGCATTGTGTAAGACGATTTTACTATGAGGTAGTCTCCCTTATGAGCAGTGCATGAATTCTCTACTAAGTTTTTAGACTATACCTGTTCCCTTAAACAGGTTCCCAAGAACGTTATCCTATAAAGATGTATGTATGTATGTATGCAGATTTCAAGGGCTTTTTAAAGGATTCCCACATAGAAATTTGTACCATCCTGGCAGTACTGTTAGTCCAAGAAGACTACTGTTTTTGTTTGAGGTCTATCCCTGTGAACCCATGAACTGGTTAAGTACATTCAGTAAAAACTAGGTGAATGAGGTCTTCAACCAGTATATCGTTTAAAGATCATATTTTGCTTAGTAGTGATTACTCATCTATGCCTTGAAATGTATTTTTGGGGTTCAAATATTTGTTACCTGTTCCGAGTTCATTCAATACAAGTTTTTAATTTGACCTGATCATGATTTAAAGCTATCAATAATTTTTACTACTGATGTGAAATAAAATAATTTACTTAAAAAATATAAAGATTACATACTAAAAATTTTTCTTTTGTAGGATATAGCAAATGAAGAACACAAAAAAATTGAAATGTTAAAATCAGAAAACAAGAAGCTAGAAAAACAAAAAGGAGAATTAATGATAGGGTTTAAGAAACAATTAAAATTAATTGATGTTTTAAAAAGGCAGAAGGTGAGTATCAATGAAGGATTATAGATATTATCGGGACCTTTGTATTAGAGTTTTACTTTGTTTCATTTTGGTATCCTTAGACAAATTTTTATCTAAATAAAATCTGTTATACATAAGCTTGTATAATGTAGCATGTAAGTAAATTAGTTACATGGGAAATGGGACTGGTACAAATATTTGCCAAATATAGAATAACAATAACAATAACTATTTAGATGACTATTTTACTTTTCAAACCTTAAAGTACTCCCACTTTCATTTTTAAGGCATTATACAATATTGAATTTTAATGGTAGGTTGGTTCAGTATTACTGTTGGGATAAGAAAGGCTTTTCAAATATTTTCTTATTAAAATGCATGTTTTTCAAACTTATATTTTGATATCTGTCTGACAATATTGATTTCTTTTTAAACAGATGCACATTGAAGCTGCCAAGATGCTATCTTTCACTGAAGAAGAATTAATGAAGGCACTTGAATGGGGCAATTCATGAATGATCTACTTCAATTAGTCTCTATAACTTAAAAAGTTAAATCTTTTTAATTTCACAAAAATCTTCAAAGATTTCCTAACTTAGATGTGGGGATATAAAACTTTTTCTCATATGTAATTATTAATGAAAAAGGAAATATTGTATAAAATAAAGCAGCAAGAATTTTTTAATCTATTTCTTACGACCATTTTTAATTTTTATGACCTTTTTGATATTTTACAACTGCACTTAAAAATATTTTACATCCTGGGAGATGGAGCAAATGGTAGAATAGGACTCTCCAGTGATCCTTCCCACAGGTGTAATATTTGGCACCCGAAACCTACAGGCACTGAGGTCTGTCTGCCTACTGATGAGGTTTGTACATAATCTAAGTCTGCTGCGCTGGCTAGCAGACTTGTCTGTCTTGCAGGGACTATGAATTCCTAAATGGCACTAGGAGTCAAGGGGACATCTGCCCAGTGTTGGGTTTTACTGAAGTGGGCCTGCTATAAGTGCTCCTAATACCACCAGAACCAATGAGGACTGTAATGGTGGAACATATAAATTATGTATGTTTAGTATGAAGAAGGTTTACTGGCAAAATTAAAAGTATTAATTTGTTAAGCCTGAGATGTATATAGGCACAAAGATGTAATCTGACATCAAATATATAAAGTGGAAATATACAGCAATTTTATGTGATCAAAGTTATCAGTTTAACATAATAACCTGTTTTATAAATATGTGCAAGTCTCTTTAATAACCACAAAGCAAAAGCCTGTAGTACACTAAAAAGAATCAAATCATACAATTATGATAATGGAATGTGATGGACATTATTACATAGATGAAAACAAAAATTGGTGTGAATTTTTGTATACAATCAGAGATATGAAAAACTGTGCTTTAGAGTCTGGGGATATAGCTCAGTTGGTAGAGTGCTTGCCTAGCATGTACAAGGCCCTGGGTTCAATCCCCTGCACCACCACTGGGGGGAAAAAAAGAAAAATTGTGCTTTATATGTGTAATAAGAATTGTAATGCATTCTGCTGTCATATATAAATAAAAAATTAATTAAAAAACCAAACCAAAACAAAACAAAAACACAATTAGAGAAAATTACTCAGCCACAAAGGCCCTAAGAATGGAAGATCAAGAAAGCAGAATCACAAAACAGTAGTAGTAAATGCTGATGATAATCATCTGGAATGTTAATGGATTAAATTTTCCAAATAAGAGGAGCTAAATGGATAAATAACAAAATCCACCCGTACACTTCCTTAAGACTCAGGATGTACACAAAGTAAAGAGATGGCAAGAACATATTTCACACAGAGAGAACTAGGATAGTTATGTCAAAGTACACATTAAACACAAACTAGATTAAAGGTCATTATGTAATATCAAGAGCATTAATAAGAAACTGTCAAATATGTATGCACCTAAATACATATAGCAGTTTTTATTAAATGATCTGAAGGGAAAGATGGTATAGGACCTCAATGACCCACATTCAACAATGGATAAATTGAGAGAAAAATCAAAAATTGAATTTGAGTTTCAGTTCTAAAAAACAAAATTCCATCCAAGAACAAAATACATATTTTTAAGTGCACTTAAAACATTCTTCAGGATAGATCACATTAGTCCACAGAACAAATTTTAATAAAATTACATCAAGTATCTTTTTTTAACCACAATGGTATAAAACTATAAATTGGTAACAGAAGGAACTTCAGAAACTTTACAAATACACGGAAGTTAAAAAATATGCTCCTGAATAACCAGCAATCTGTGAGGAAAAGGTAAATCTTGAATTTGAGAGGAAAAATGAAAACTAAAGCATTTCTAAGGGAAGTTCAAAGCAATAAATGCATATTTCAAAAGGAAATAGTTCAAAACACCAAAATTGCACCTCAAGGAATTAGAAAAAACAAGCTCAATTCAAAATTAGTACAAGAAAGGAAATAATAAAGACAGACATAAGGGAAACTGGAACTAGGAAAATGAGCCAGGTTGGATATCCCTACTCTAAAAATCCGAAATCATCAATCCTCCAAAATCCAAGACATTTTGTCTGACCTGATGCCACAAATGAAAACCACTTAATGTGACAGGTTGTAGTTAAAACATTGTTATGCTAAAAATACTGTAAGAAATTGCCTTCAGGTATGTGCATATGGAATATAAAATGTATTTCATGTTTAGGATAGGGTTTCACCTCCAAGATATTATATATGAAAATATTCTGGTCCAAAGCATTTCAGATAATGGATAATCAACCTGTGCAAAAAATTAATGAAAAAAAAGGTTGGTTTTGGAAAAGATTACAGTTATCTAAACTTGAACAAGACTAAAGTTGAATAAAAGATTCAAAATCAGATGAAAAAGACATTAAAAAGTATCATAAGACTAATACAGTTATATGCCACCAAGTTGGATAAGTTACAAGAAATAAATTTCTGGATGCACACAACCTACTATGATTGAATTATTGTTATGGTTTAGATATGAGGTGTTCCCATTGTTCAGAGATGAAGCAATTGGATTATGAGAGGTATAATGGCTTAATCCTCTGATATGGATTAACTGGGAGGAGGAGACAGGTCACTGGGCCTTTAGGGTTTATATTCTCTGCTTCCTAATTGCCATGTTCTGAGTTGCTTTCCTTCACCATACCCTCTGCCATGATGTCCAACCTTTTCTTGGACCCAGAGCTACAGAACCAGCCATCTATGGACTGAGACCTCTGAAACCATCAGCCAAATAAAATTTTCCTTCTCTCAAATTGTTCTTGTCAGCTTTTTTGGTTATAGCAGCCAAAAATACTGATTAAAACAGAAATCGGTATTGAGAAGTAGGGTCATTGATGTGACTAACCTGGTCACATGGTTTGGAAGCATTTGGAGCTAGTTCTTGGAGGGTGGAATTTGCTAAAGTTTGGAGATGCAAACCTAATGGGTGAATCTGGTGGGGTTTCACAAGACTAGAATGTCCACAGGACAGTGGAGAGTAAAGATCGGGCTCATGAGGTTTCAGAGAACGATTCTACTGGAAATTAAACTACAGTCTATAGAAGTTGTCTACATTTTGCCCATGTTCAAAGACTGTTTGTGAGGCTGAATTTAAAATAATGGACTAATTAATCTGATGGAGGAGATTTCAAGGCAGCACAGCATTCAGGCAGTGGCATGGATATTACTGGAAGCTTTTAACCAAGTTTACTGTGATAATTAGGAGCAGAAAGCAAAGATTTGAAAAACTTGGTCAGAGAAGTGTGAGTAAAACTGGGGCTAAGGAAGGTGTGGTTATTAAAGAGACACTGGTAATTACTCAGAAACAATAGGAAAGACTGATGTTCTGAGGACATCTCAGAAATTGACAAGATGACAACCATGTCAGGCTCAAGGATGCAAAAGTTCTTTTGAGAAGAAACCCTGCGTGAACCCTGCTTGCAGGGTGGGGGTGGGACAGGAAGTAGTTTCACCTTGCTCAGCCACTCAGGCTGCTTACAGCCATAGTCCTTAGAGACTGCTGCTCAAGACGGCAGGAGACCTTGGCATCAACTGTGTGGTTCTGCATGAATGCAAGATGCTAGAATTAAGGGGATCATGTAGGATTCCACCAAGATAAACTTTTCTTCCTCTAATTATTCTTGTCAGGTGCTTTGGTCACCGTGATGAAAAAGCTGACTAAAGCAATTATGAAGAAACAAAATCTTAACAGACCAATAATGAGTGTCTTCAAAGAAAAGCACTGATGGTTTCACTGTGAATCATACCAATCATTTAAAGGATAGGAATTCTTCTCACTGTTCCTAAAAATAGAAAGGAAAAGAAAAGGAATTCTTCCAAACTCAACTCAGAGTGACTAGCATCACTCTGATACCAAAATAAGAAAAGGCATAACCAAATGTAAAACTCAACAAAATATCAAATTGAATAGTACATAAACATTATTCACCATGATCAAGTGGCAATCATTCCAGGAATAAAAAATGATTCAACATATAAACATATCACCCTAGTGGAATGAAGAACAAAAACTTTCAACAGATGCATAAAAATACTTGATAAAATTCAATATCCCTTTATGATAAAAATGCTGAAGAAACTAGGTATAGAGGGAATGTTCCTCAGCACAATCAAAATCATATGACAAAATAGCTAACATCATACCAAATGGAAAACTTGATCTTTTCCTCTAAACTCTGGAAAAAGACAAGGAAGCTCATTTGTGCTACTTTTATTCAAAATACCTGTGGGGGTCCTAGGCTAGGGCATTTTATTAGGCAAGAGAAAGAATTGAAAAGGAAAAATTATCCTTATTTGCAAATGATTTATATATAAAGACCCTAAGGACTATACCAAATATCTGTTAGATCAAATAAATTCAGTAAAGTTATTGGATACAACAGTCAACATAATAAATCAGTAGCATTTCAATACACTAATAGCAAAGTATCTGGAAAAAAAAGCAATCCTTTTTTACAAAAGTTATCACAAACAAAGAAAAAAAAGGTAAATTTAACAAAGGAGGTGAAAGATATCTGTTCTGAAAGCTACAGAATATTGAATGAAAAAAATTGAAAAAAAATGAAAGATGTTCCATGTTCACAGAAGAACAAATATTATTAAAATGTTTATACCACCCAAAGAGACATATCAATGAAGTCCACCTCAAAACACCCATTATATTCTTCACAGATATAGGAAAAAATCCTAAAATTCATGTGTAAATACAAAAGACCCCAAATAGCCAACATAAGGACGGGGGGCAGAGGCATATAAAGCCTGATTTCAAAACATATTACAAAGTTATATTAACCAAAACAGCATGGTACTGGCATAAAAACAGACACATAGACCAAGGTAAAAAAAAAATAGCACAAATAAATTAATGCATTTACAACCAAATGGTTTTCAACAAAGATGCCAAGAATACATGATGGGGAGAGGACGGTCTCTTCAAAATACTGGTACTAGGAAAGTCAGATATCCACATGCAGAAGAATGTCAGACCCTTATCTCTCAATATATACAACAATTAATTCAAAATGGATCAAAGACTTAAACGTAATACCTGAAATTAAGAAACTACTAAAAGAAAACAGTGGAAAAGCTTCTAGACATTGATCTGGTTAGTGGTGGCCAATTATTTTATTGGATATGACCTCAAAAACACAAGCAATGAGTTAAATGAACTTAGAATACACTAAAAGCTTTCTATACAATAAACAGTCAACAGTGAAGAGACATCTACAGAATGTCAACTTTTTTTGCAAAGTATACATCTGATAATATCTAAAATACATATGGAATTCAATTTAATAACAATACAAAAAAATCCCACTTTACAAATGGGCAAGACATAATTAGATGTTTCCCATATAACACATATAAGCCAAGTATATGAAAAAAATGCTCAATATCATTAATGATCATGGAAATGTGATAAAAACCACAACAAGATACTACTTTGCTCTAGTTAGAATGGAGTTTACCAAAAAGACTAATAACAACAAGTACTGGGCAAGGGTGTGGAAAAAATAAAAACTTGCACACTGTTGGTGGGAATATAAATTATCAGAGCCATTATGGAAAACAGTATATAAGTTCCTCATATATTAAAAATAGTGATCCCATTATTGGATATATATCCAAAATAAATGAAATCCATATGGTGAAGAAACATGTGCACACCTGTGTTTACTCCAACACTATTCACAATAATCAAAATATGGAATTAACCTATGTGTAACAATGGATGAATGGATAAAGAAAATGTGATAAATATACATAATGTGATACTATTCAAACAAACAATAAGAATGAAATGCCATCATTTGCAGTAACATGGATGACCTTGAGGACATTATGTTATCATAATAAACCAGGCACAGAAAGACAATGCACGATCTCAATCACGCTCATGTAGTTTCTGAGGGGAGGGGGGAAAGCTAATCTCACAAGTATAGACAAGAATTGTGGTTGCCAGAGGATGTGTTAGGGTCTGTAAACAAGTCAAGACGGCGCCTGGCATTTTGCCAGAGGGAGTGGTTTGTGAAGTAACGCCAGCGAGCCATTAAGTGTGAATATTCCTTATTGGTTGACTGCTGTATCTAGTTTATGTTAATTAAGATAAGCTGTGTGTAATGTATATATACCCCTCCTGTCCTACAATAAGCAGCTCCCACTACTGCTGTATCAATGTACACAAGTTGCTCCTCACCCCTCGGTTATTTTGCTGCTGCTGGACTGCAGCAAGGATGAGTGATTGGAGGGGACATATAAATATGTTGGTCTAAGGATACATAATCACAACTAAGAGGAATAAGGTATTTATTACATAGCATGATGACTATATTTAATGACAATATATTATGTTCTTGAAAAATGCAAAAAAATGGTTGTTATGTGCTCTTAACACAAAAATGGTAACTATGTGAGTTAATATATGTGTAAATTAGCTAGATTTAATCATTGCACAATGTATTTATACTTCTAAACACTGTTGAACATGATAAATACATGTAAATTTACTGTCAATTAAAAATTATTTATGTTCTAATAATTTTATATTCATTTATGAACTAGAGAGATTTTTAAGTACCTATGATGATCAAGCTCATTTGGTAATAAAGCACTTTAAATTCTTACTCTCTTTATTTACTATTCTCCTCTTTTATATTTGACAGCAAAATGTACTTTAAAACCAAAGTCTAAATATGCATTTCCCTGGGCAAACCAAATTGGTAAAGTTGCTAAACATAACTAGAGATGGAGGCAGTTCACTAGAACCTAGAACTTGGTATAAACTAAGGTAAATAGACCGTCTAGAAGATGGGATGCAAAAAAAAAAAATCTCTGAACAGTAGGACAGGTACTGAGAAGCTAGCCTCCTAGGTTTGGAGCCTAGGAGCACATATGCATGCATATATGTAAAATAAATTTTCAGTTAAAATACTCATCTGACACTTGTTTATAAATTATGAAATACAGTGATAGAAAATGCAAGAAAACATTCCTACTCTAACTCTAAAACAATAGTTACGCTGACATCTAGTGGTAATGTACAGAAAAATCCAGATTTTACCAAGTTTGATGGTATCACTTTTCTTCACAAATTTCTTTCCTTTTCTGAAACGCTTTCCTAAACTCTTCACCAAGCATATCAATATCATCCTTTTTTCAAATATTCCCTATAAGAAAAATATTTTGTGTTACTTTTTGAATGCCAGAATATTGCACTAAATGCTTTAAGACTAACAAATATACAGACATGAGTTTAGTAAAGTTATCCAAAACAATGAAATTTATTCAATAAATTTATGAAACTTAAATCAATATTTTCCAAAAAATATGACTTTACATTATAAGTATTCTTAGACCTAATTTCCTGACTTATCAGATCCAGAGCAGGAACTTGTGATAGGAATCTGGGATCTTCCACTTTATAATTACAATTTCCTGGAAGGAAAGGAATTTATATTGTACCCTACTCTTGTCTAAAACAGTTCTATAATAAGATGGAGGTTAAAGGTGAAGAGACTAAGCTCTACTAGACTCATACATGGAATCAGTTCTTCATGCCTCTCTTCTATGGCTAATCAGTGAACATTCTATCTGTCAGGAAAGAATCCAGATTTGGAGTTAAGTCATTTAAACAAGCCCTTTGAAATTCTTCATACTTCTATTTATTTTTCTTTTCCCCTATAGAAAACAGCAAAAGCCTCTTTAAAACAAAATTAAACTGAAATATTTATCTTGCATTCTAAAGGAAGAGGTTAGTTAAGTTATCCAAAACAATGAAATCTATTCAATAAAATTTTTGAAACTTAAATCAATATTTTCCAAATGATTGAAACAATCATTTAGGTCATTTGGGGCCATTAGGACAAAGAATAAAGGTCATTTTGGGGTGATCAGGATTATAAGATCATCCTCCTGCCTCCACAATAATTCTCCCCACAAAAAAAATATTGACATCCAGTTACTCTCCTAGAATTTATAACTATTTTATGAAATTTATTAATTACATACAAATTTTTCATTAATAAGTCCATTGAGAATAATAATAAACATAACTAATTTCATTAATTCTAAACAATTAGACCAAAAGGTCCTGAAGCCAGGCAATAATTACTCATATATTTATCTTTCTTCTTCCTTAGTTTTGGACTGAACATTAAACATGCATTTGATTCTATGACATTAGTAAAAAAGCAAAAGATAGATTTATATATTTGAAGTATGGTGATTTTAATTATATGAGTCCAAATGTTGAGGTGACCTATGAAACTCATTATTTTATGAGATATCTATGAAAATTTATGACCTTTTACAATTACTTTTAAAAATTAAAGTTACCTAGACCTACTTATAACCTCCTAATATAGAAAAGATCTGTCTCAAACTCAGTTCAAGCATAGGCCTGTCATTGTGTTACCAATTACAATGTTTTCACATAATTTATTATCTTTGGTACATAGAATATTGTGGTTGCTTTAGGGTGGTTTATTTCTAGATCTCTGATGCTGAAAAGGGAGAAAAAAAACCTAAAATCTAAATTCAATAAATTATCTCATAGCTCAATGTGCCAAGACCAACTCTCTCATTTTAGAGATGTTTAAATATGATCCCGGTGAGATTCAATGCCTGGCCAAAGTTCCACTAATGCTTTATAACAGAGCAAGATATGTGTGACAACTTCATTTTCTGATATTCTACTACACATTTTTTCCACTATTAGAGGCCACAAAGGTTATACCTTGAGTTAATCTCACTTACCTTAGGGAGATATCCTAATTATTTTGTAGCATGTTCTTGGAGAAGTTTTAGCCTTTCTTCCTCGATAATATTGTTAATACAACCTTGTCTTCTTTGCTGTAACTGCCATTCTTCCAGCTCACATTGCTGGAAATGCAAATCAGGTTTTATTAATGGTCATAGAATATGTTAATCTTTTTAAAAAGTTTTCAAATAAAACTGTTCTTTCAGTGAATTAGGTGATAAAATTGATGAATTATTTGTGACAATAAGTTCAAAAGATATTAGTGCATAATATCTCATACTATTTTGTATGTACACACATAAGTTTTTTCATTTTTTAAAGTTACAAGAATAATAGTTATGACTACAATTTTTTAAGGAAACAAGTATATATAGCAAAATGTCAATACCAACTATTAAAGGAATGATTTCCTAATAAACAGTGTAAAAACAGTTTACTGTGTAAGACAAAAACAATTAGTGAATAAAACAGAGTAATCTAAAGGATAAATATTTTCTTATATACATCAAATTTTTTCAAAGTCCATATGAAGCAAAGGAGAAACAGCAAGAATCCCAGCAGAAGAACCAGCATTTCTCAGGAAAAACTATTAACACTCAATCACATTAAAATTCTGTGCCATGTAGTGCAAATGTTATGACTGTAGGTCAAAGTTTGAGGTCTTAATTAGGGACTCATGGAACTGTATCCAAATGTGCCTATTGGATAGGGAAGGATACAAAATGCAGATCACTGAAATAGTAATGCATCTCTACCAGGAATTGCTTGAGAGTAATGCTAAATTTTCCCTTGAAATAATACACTGAGGTCACTACTTATTCAGTCTACTCCTCATCGAAGATACGTAAACCATAATGGAGTATGTGAAAACAAACTTCTATATAAGCTAATAACTCATCTAAGTTACTGGATAAATATAAAAAAGAATACTGGCACACAGCGAATCCAATGCCACTGAAAACTGGAACTGCTTCTCAAAATATTTTTATCTACTATATTAGATCTAATTTTTATTTTTTTACAGAATAAGAAAACATTGATGTTCAACTGAGAAAAAACTTACACTCTCACTCACTGATTATTCTTGCTACTGAATCAAGGGTTGAGTTGCACTTAATTAATTTGTCTCTAGGATAAAATAGGGTATTGGAATCTGCCATGAAATTGTTGTACCTGATTTTTATTTTTTGAGTTACACTTCTAAGGCTTTTTTATAGCCAGCTGTGGCCACAAAGTCAGTGGAATGTAAGTGACCTTCATATGGAAGCTTCCACCTTTTATCACTATCTCTGCTTGAAACATGGATACAAAGGTTAAAGATCTAGCTGAGATCATACACACAGAGTGAGATCATACACATCTATGGCTACACCCATAGATGCCAGAGTGAAAAGCTAGAAAGGAGTCTGAGTCCCTGAAGACCATGAAACACAACCTCCATTTCAGCCCTGGATTGCCTACTTGTAGATTTTCATATGAGAGAACAATAAACTAACCACTCATCTACCATTAATAAGATTCAATTTCTAATCCTAATTGTGACATTCTTAATAAAGGGGAGATGTAAGAAACTCCTGTAATATTGGGGGAAAGCACACTTAGATTTTTGTCCAATAATGCAGAGTATCTCATTTAGGTATAATATAGCAATTTCCTTCCTTGGACACTGGTCACAGTAAGTGTATATCCTAAAAAAAATTCTGGTAAATAGTGTAAATGACTTAGACAGCATGAAACCTATTTACCCATCTAAGAGAAATTCTGAACAGCTCTCATAGTAGGAAATTATGGGGAGTTTCAGATTTTGTCTAATTATAAAACTCTTTAGAGTAAACACTAGCTAGGAACAGTTCTGAACTCTAAAAAGCAGAATCAGAACCTCACACTTAGCAGTGTAAGTCTAATGGAATGATGATTTTTTGTTGCCTGAGGCCAAAACAAAAACATGGCCCAATCTTCCTGACACTTAAAGCTAAGTCCACAACCTCATACTGGGGCTGTCCATGATTTTTTAAAAAAATTAAGACATAAATTTTATAATTTACAATTTATGCATTAGGTGGTTTTCTTTCTTTTTTTCCATCTTCTGCCTCAAAAAATTTTTTTTTTATTTTTTTTTGCATTACAATTCTTAATATACCTTTATACCACAATTTATCATGTCTCTGATTGTATATAAGGTATGTTGAGGTGGTTTTATTTCATTGCCATTTGTAGATGTCTTGCTGACTATCTCTCCAAGCCATAAGAGAGGACAGTCAGTCACTGGTTTTACAGTTTATAAGCAAGATTCAAAGCCTTAAGGGAATTTCCAAAATCTTTTAACTTTCTGTCTTCTTAATTACTGTGCTTCCTAACATTAAGTATTTATCACACATCAGGCACACTGCTAGGTACTTTATAAATAATCATGTCCCTTAATGTATAGAGTAAAATCATGACTGGTTTATATCAAGGCTAAGAAATTGAGATTTTACCCTGTAAGTGTCCACTGAAGTTTAAGCAGGAGAGGGACATGATGAGATCTTTTAAAACCCTAGTAACTTGTGGCAGACAGACTAGTGTTACAAAGTGACCAGTTAGAAGACAATTTCAGTTAGTCTATGGGAATGCTAATGAATGTCTGAACAAAGTTACAAATGAACTAGATTTCAGAGTAATTGCTGAGGTAGAACCAGTACAATTTGGTAACCAACTAAAAATCATTAACTGAGTAAGAGGGGAAATCTAGGAATGCTTCCAAGGTGTGTTAGGCTTTTGTTGCTGTGACCAAAATACCTTCCTTTTCACAGCTTGCAGGAGTTCTGACCATGCAACACTTGTCTGACCTCCCAGTTCTCGTTCAGTGACTCTCACTGGTAAAGGTCCAGCTTCTTAACACAGTATTCCAGGTACTCATGCCCTGTCAGCTCTACTCTGCCAACAACACCATGCATATCTATATAACAGTACATGCATGTGACATATCTTTATAATTAGTTTTTGTATTTTTCTCTCCATCAAGCCCATAAATTCACAGATGACATAGACTTAGCTGTATTTACCTTTATGTTCTCAACACCAAACCATATTTAGCACATACAAAACACCAATAAATAGTTTGATTCCTTAATAAATGCTTGGTCAGAAAATATATCATATGATTGATAAACAGATATCTAACACTGGCATATAAATAGGTCTCAGTAAATGTTTAGTGGATGAACAGATAAGTTGATTGCTGTTGAGTGCCAACAAAAAACCTTTTGTTCTTACCTTGTCTGCAAGAAACTGGTTGTGACGTTCTTCAATAAGTTTTTCCACAGCCCTTCTATGTTCCAGTTGCTTCATTCTTTGTTTCTGAGCATTCATTAATTCTATTCGGTCATCCTCAGCAAGTTTAGCTAGCATTGTTTTTCTAAAAGCCTCCTCTTCTTCTTTTGCAGCCTGTAATACTAATTCCTTCAAAGCCATTTGTTCTTCAAAATCTTGCTTCAATTCTCTCTGTTTTCTCAATTTCTCTTTACTTTTTCCTAAATAATGTAGATAAGTTAATTTAGTAATCATTTTTTTTTAAATCCAATTTACAAAGAGTGAAACAGTTGGCTAAGCTTAATACTACAATATGAAGTCAATTATGAAAAGCTAAAAAAATTATGCCTTTTTATGACACTTTGCCCCACCATTTAAAACTATTTGGATAAAGGACATGTTCCTTTGGATAGCCTTCTATTACTGTATATATTTCTGATCTTGGTTCTATACTCATAATTAACATATAGCACTTTGAAAAAAGTTAATTTTGCACACCTGACTGTATTAATCTGTGGTCTCTGAAATGTGCACCAACTATGACTCATTCTAGAAACTTGCCGGAAACAGCTGTCCAAACCACTAAGTATTTTTCAGTTTCCAAATTCCTGTTTATCAAAGCTGCATTTATCCAACTTTAGTCTTCTAATACTCTCTTCATTCTCAAAATTCTCTAAAATTTAAAAACAATAATCTAACAATGACAATTAGACAATTTTCAGGGAAATTCAAATTCACTTGGAGCAGCAAAACTCTTTTCCTTCAAGTTTTATTTTCCAAACACTGATGAAAAATTTCAAACACACCAAAAAATTTAAAAAATTTTACAGTAATCATCCATATCTAATAACTAAATTCTAATTATGTTTTACTAGTCTTGCTTTATCATCTGTCCATTCAATTACGACTGTTATAAAAAATTATATGTATATGTATACATATATACTTATTATATATAAAGTTATAATTTGCATATACATATAAAGTTATAATTACTTTTTTAAAAATCTAACCAACTTTGCCCAATTCTACCACAAGCTCCATGTAAGCCAATATCCTCAATGCATCTAAAATAACTGTCTTAACAACTGTATTGGTGAGGGTTCTTACAAATAACAGGGACCATAAAACATTTACTACAGGTCATTGTGTCGCATACAGGACTTCTGAAAGGACCAGAAAACTAAGGTTTCCCCATGACAATGCTGTCAAAACTGCCCCCAAATGATCTGCTTTTCCTGTGGTGTGGCTGTTATCTCATTTTGCTCACTTGTATCTTCACACCTTAAAAGGAGGGAAACAAGTGTGGGAGATAATCTAGGTCATATGAAGACCTTAACTAAAAGAAGAGTCGTTTTTACTTTTTAGTTTTTATAATATAGTAAAACAACTGTTTCCAAAAGGGAGGGTAGGAGTAAGTGAACATCAGCTTTATCAACACTGTTCCTATGTATAGCTACATTGAGTATTCATCTCTTCTTTATCCCTTCTTCATTATGTTCCTTGAAGTCCTACTCTGTCTATAAAGTTTTCTCCAGTCTAATATTCATCTTCCTTTCTGGCCTCTTAATTTAAAAAGATCAATTTATCATCTAATTGTATATTATATATATATATATATATATATATATATATATATATATATATATATATATATATAATATGTCATATGTCCTCACTGAAAATAATTTCCTAGAGGACATATTTTGTTTTTCATTGAGATGCTGGCTGCATAAATGTTTCTATGATATATATTTTGTGTTTATTTGCTATGTATTATGTAGAAGGCTCACTGAGGGTAGAGTTATTGTCTCATTTGGTTTGGAATTCCTCTAGAGTTTATCACAACACTCTGCATACAGAAATGTAATATATACCAAATTTAATATAGTAATATAGTTGATATTTCCTGAAATCTATCTCCCATACAAAATTTTAGTTCAATTCAATAGTGAAGACATCTAGCTAAAAAACAGGTAAATGTTTGGCAAAAATAAAATATTTCCAATATAGAGTGTTCCTGTACTCTTTGATAAGTCTAGATCAGTATTATTCTAATTATATACCATGAACTGCATGATTTTCCATTCTGTGGTTTTAGAAACAGCTGTTTATTGAAACCTTGAAATAAATTGCTATAAAACTACTTTGACTCTGGGAACTTTCAGGTAATCTCCTAGTCTGGATTCTCCTACAAAGACTAGATATTTTAATGGGGGAGATAATCCTAGTAAACAGTAATGAGGGACAAGCACAGTAAAACAGAAAAGGAAGAAAAGCTAACATACAAGGTTACATCGCTGAGCTGGTGACCATGGTGGACAACTGAGGCTCAGTCCTGACAGGACCTTGTGAGTTATGTGGATGTTAACTTTCTGCTCCCAGAAACTGTCAGCACCGAGTCAGTCTAAGCTTTCATAAAAGTTCTCCATAGCTGTCACTGAAATTGGAGGTGGGATTAAGAGGACATGAGGCAAGGCACAAAAGATTTTGGAGGCAGGAGATATCCGTCATAATATTTTGCCTGATCATACTACATTTTTTGAAATTATTTTTAATTTGGAAAATCAGCTGGTTTAGATTTCCACATTAATATATAATTGAATAAGTAACCTCTCTTTTTTCCCCTGATCATCTCTATATTTCCTTTGATAGACCACTTATCCTTTCTAAATCTATTTGGACTTTTTCTTTCTTATGTTCTTTTTGATAAAATGTCTTAGTTTTTCCCTAATAGTAAGCAACTGGATTAATTGATGATAGTGTGTTTTCCAAATCTTAGTTAATTTCCACTTGTAATCTTTATTTCCTTATACATTCTCGATCTAATACTTGGATTTGTATCCTTTTTCTAAGTTCACTGCCTATTTTTTTTCCACGAAACTTCTCACTAATTGCCACAGGTATCAGTATTATAAAATCTTATATATTTTGATATATAGAAATAGCATCCTCTGAATAGTTGCAGTTTTTCTCTTCAATCAATAACCGAGAAAGATGTTTTTGAATATTTAGTTAGTTGATTAAAATATTTCTTACTAATTTCTTGTGATGTGTTAAACAACCTTGCATTATGCTGGTAAATTTCCTTTCTATTTCTAACAGCTTTAAAAATTATGTATTTCAAGGCAATGATACATGGAAGATTAGATGTTTCTTTTATTACACCTTCAGTATCAATTATATTTTTTAATCTGTAATACTTGGGATTTGTTTGATGTTCTACTTTATCTGGTGATAACCCTGAATCTATCTGCTTCCTATTTGTTCATAAATACATGATATGCCTTCATTTATCATTTCATTAACTCTTCTGCACAGTTTGATCTTATGTATGTAAATTACATTAAGATATTCTAAAGGGTCTATACATATTTTTTACAATTTATGTTATTAATCAAGAATATACATGCAGTGTATTTTATATTAATACATGTATGTATCAATTTCCTCCTCACTAATGAAACAGTGTATCTAAAAGAACAATTGTTTTGATAAAGCTGAAAATTATTATACAGAACAATAGTACTATATACAATTTATTACATACATATATCTTGTTTTGTGAAGAATATGTTAAAATCTTTTTGCTTACTTAAAGATTGGATTCTTTAAAGACTTCAGTATACATACAGTAAAGTGTTCTTTACAACTTACATAAATGTTTTCTGCAAGATTGAAATATAGGAAATATTTTATCCCATACTGTAGTTTGCATTTCATTTTCCTAGAAATGTTAGGAAGTTATTAATGGTGAAAAAGCCCAATCTCTAAATTTTTCTTTAAAAGACATGCCTTCTTTTAACCTATCAACAAATGCCATTCCCAATTTCATGAAGACCCTCTTGTGTTTGCTTCTGTAAATTATATAGTTCTAGCTTTTTTGTTCATATCTGAGACCCATTTTGAGTTAATATATTAAAAAATAAAATAACAGGATTTGGTAAAAATGTGGAGACATTGGAACCCTCAGACATTATTAGCATGAGAATATAAAATGGTACAGCCTTTGTAAAAAGCAAAGTTAGGCAGTTCATAAAAAAATTAAACACAAAATTACCATACTGGGGTTGAGGTAGATAGCTCAGCAACAGAACTCTTGCCTGGCATGACTGAGGTCCTGGGTTCAGTCTCCAGACCCCCCCACCCAAACACACAAAATGGCCTAGCAATTCCACTTCTATGAATATACCCAAAATAATTTTTTAAAGGCATTCTAACAAAAACTTGTATACAAATATTCATAGTAGCAATATTCAAAAACGTCAGAAGGTAGAAACAAAAACAATCAACTGTTGAATGGATAAACAAAATGTGGTATGTCTATATAATGCATATTATTTAGTCAAAAAAGGAATGAATTACTGATACATGAATGACTTTTAAAAACGTAATGTTAGAACTGAGGATGCAGCTCAGTGGCAGATTACCCAGCATTTGCAAGGTTCTGGGTTCAATCTTCAGCACAAGAAAAAAAATATGCTAAAAGAAAAAAGCTGAGCATAAAAGGTCACATTTATATGAAATAACCAGTAGTAAAGTCTATAAAGACACAAAGTAGACAAGTGGTTGTCAGGGGCTAGGGTAGAAGAGAATGCACACAAATACCCTTCTCAGGTAATGAAAATGTTTTGGAATTAGAGGTGATAGTTTCACAACATTGTGAACATTCTAAATGCCTCTGAATTATACACTTTTATTTAAAATAGCTAAACTGGTAAATTTTATATCATGTGAATTATACCTCAATGTAAAAAATACTGATATAACTGAAAGGCGAAATACACAAATTCACAATATGTTAGAGACATCAATAAACCCTCTCTTAACACTTGACAGAAAAACCAACACAGAAAATCAGTAGGGATGTGAGAGAGTCAACATCATATCACCAAGTAGTACCTAACCAACATGTATAAACTATTTAATCAACAAGAGCAGAATATGCACTCTAGTGCCCCAGAACAAATTTAATGAAATCGAGATCAAACTGAATGTGTTCTCTGACCACAGTTGAATCAAACCAGAAATCAGTAACTAAAAAGATAGCAGGAAAAATATCTGGATATTTGGAAATTAAGCAGCATAATTCTCCATAATTTATGAATCAAGAAAGAAGTCTTAAGAAACATCAGAGCCAAGTATAGTGGTACACACCTGTAATCCCAGTGGTTTGGGAGGATAAGGAAGGAGGATCGCAAGTTCATAGCCAGCCTTAACAACTTAGCAAGGCCTTGTCTCTAAATAAAAATATAAAAAAGAACTGGGGATATGGCTCAGTAGTTAAGCAACCCTGGGTCCAATCCCCAGTACAGAAAAGGAAGAAAAAGAAAAAAATAAGTAAATTTTAGTTAATGAAAATAAGATGTGGCAAAATTTGTGAGATGCAACTAAATAAGGACTGAGAGACATTTATAGCACCAAATACACACACACATTTAGGAAAATGCATATGCAGGTTCAGTATCCCTAATCCAAAAAATACAATACCCAAAATCCAAAGCTTTTACACATCATGCTGGCATGTCAAGATTTGGATTTTAGAGAATTTCTGACTTAGGGTTTTTAGATTAAGGATGCTCAACCAGTGAAGTCCATAAACATATTCCCAAGTCCAAACACTCCAAAATATGGAACACTCTGAAAACAATAAAAGATAGTAAACCTGTGTAACACTAATTGCATGCATGTGAGAAAAGTCTAAAATAATCTCAGCTTCTACCTGTAGAACCTACAAAAAGAGAAGTAAAGTAAACTGAAAGCAAGAGAAAGAAAATAATAAATATATGACCTGGAATCTAATGGATTTAAAATTAGAAAACAAAAAGATAATAATTTATGAAACAAAAGGCTGTTTTTTAAAAAAAAAATCAGTTAAGCTGAAAGACCTTTAATACAGTTAATCAAAAATAAATATATAAATAAATGACGGGTATTGGGAATGAAACATAGGATATCAGTAGAGACCTACAGACATCAAGAGATAATAAGGGAATACTACAAACAATTCTACACACATAAATCTGGCAACTTAGAAAAAGATGGATCACTTTCTTAAGAAACACAAGCTACCAAATCTCACCAAATATCAAAGATAATTTGAATAGCTCTGTAACTATCAAGGAGTTTGAATTAATCATTTAAAACTCCCTCAGAATAAAAATCCAAGCCAATATGGTTTCAAAGGAAAATTCTATAAACATTTAACAAATTAAAATTAATACAAATTCCTTATAATCTCTTCCAGAAATAGAAGAGGAAGAAACATTTCCCCATTCATTTATGAAGCTGAATCACCTTGAGGTCAGTATAAAAAACGAAAACTACAAACTGATATTCCTCACAAATATGGTTGCAAAAATCCTTAACATGGTATTATAAAATAGAATTCAGTCATTTAAAATAAGTATTCACCATGATCAAGTGGGATTTATTCTAGGAATACGAGGCTGGTTTTGTACTCAGCAATCAATCGATGTAGTTCTCCAGGCTAAAGAAAAAGCATATGACCCTATGAGCATCTGTTACAACTCTACAATTAACATTATACTTTACGGTGTAAGACTGAATGCATTCCCCCTAAGATGGGCAACATTGTTATTCAACATAATGCTAGCAAATGATGCTGGAAATATTAGCCAATACATAGGCGAAAAAAAAAAAAGGAATCAAAGGTATACAGATTACAAGGGAAGAAAATAAATTGTCTCTATTCATAGAAGACACAGCTAATAAGTCAATTTAGCAAGATTGTAAGATACAAGATCAACATAAAAAAATCAACTCACTAGCAATGAATTCATGGACACTAAAATGGGATTTGTATGCTGAAAACTATTTAAACACTGATGAAAAAATACAGAGATCTAAATAAAGGGAGCTATGTTGTACTCATGTACTAGAAGATAGAACATGTTAATTCTCCCTAAGTTGATATTCAGACTTAATGCGATTTCTACCAAATTTGCAGCAAGGTTATTTGCAGACAGAGACAAGTTTATTCCAAAATTTATACAGAAAGGTAAAAGAACTAGGATAGTTAAAACAATTCTGGAGAACTACTATACAGCTAGAGTAATCAAAACTGGGTGGTATTGGTGAAGAGAACAAAATAAGAGGTCTCAGGATTTAGACTCATTCAAAAAGCTCAATTGTATTCTAACAAAGGTGCAAAAGCAGCTCAAGTGTTAGAGAGAGTCATTCCAATAAATAGTGTAGAACAACTGGACATCCAATGGCAAAAATTATACTTCAATCTATGTCTCTTACCTTGTAAAAAATATTAACTGAAAATCACAAATTTAAAAAATAAAAATGCAAATAAAAAACTTTTAGGAAAAAATAAATTCTTCAGAATCTAGACAAAGAATTGACACCAAAAACTCATGACTCATAGAGGAAAAATTGACAAACCGGACTTTATTGAAATTGAAACATTTGGCCTGAGAAAGACTGTTGGGAAGATGACAAGACACTTACAGACCAGGAGGAAATATCTGTAAACTTCCTACTTGACAAAGGACTTGTATTTAGAATACAAAAAGAACTCTCTAAACTCTACAAATGAACAAACACCTCAATTAGAAAATCAGCAGACAAGAAGAAATATTTCACTGAAAAAGATGGTAAGTAAGCATATGGAAAGATGTTGGCATCATTAGACATCAGGGAGATGCTACAATAAGATATCTAAAACAAGATATCACTACAATAAGATATCACTACGTAGCTATTAAAATGACTAAAATTAAAAAATAGTGAAAACACCAAAGGTTGGCAAGAATGCAGAGAAATTGCATCACTCATACATTGCTAGTCAGAGTGTTAAATGATATGGCTGTTTTGGAAAACAGTTTGGCAGTTACAAAACTAACAAGAGTTATCTCAAAACCCAGCTAATGTAATCTTGAGCATTTATCTCAGGAGAAATGAAAATTTATGTTTATGCAGAAATCTATACCTGAATGTTTATAGCAGGTGTATTGTATTTGTAAGAGCCCAAACTTGGAGACATTCCAGATGCCAAATGAACTGGTACATGCATATCAAAGACATACTACTCAATAATAAACAGAACAAAATATTGATAAAGGGCAACATGAATGAGTCTCCAGGAAATTATGCTCAGCAAAAAAGAACCACTCTCAAAAGGTTACATATTTATTTCTTCCCATTTATATAACATTCCTGAGATACATTTTTAAAATTAAGAAAAAAATTAAAAGTTTCATCAATACTTTAGCACATATCAGCACTTCATTTCTTTATCATTGAATAATATTCTACTACATGGATATGTTTTGCTTATAAGTTCATTAGGTTATTTTCACTTTTAGCCATTATGAATGCTGCTGCTATGAACATTAATATACAAATTTTTGTGTAGACTTAGGATCACAAATTTTTCATTATTGTTATTTTCTAACATATTTATTAAAACACATGAACTCCCCATTAAGTACTGCTTTAGCAGCTTCACACATATTTGGTATACACTTCTTTTATCATCAATTTGAAAAATCTAATTTCCACTATGATTTCTTCTTGTGCTCACTGCTTATATAGAAGTACATTGTTTATTTAAAATATTTTTAAGGATTTTACAGGTATATTCTAAATATTGATTCCTAATTTAATTATACTGTAGTCAGAAAACATACTTGGTATGTTTTAAAACCCTGTGAATTTATTGAGAATTAGATATGTCCTAGAATATGTCTGTCTTGGTGAATGTTCTATTTGTACTTGAATGGAATTTGTATCCTGCTGCTTTTGGGTGAAGTATTCTCTGAATGTCAGGTCAGGTTTGCTGACATTGTTGCTCAGCACTGTAACCTGTGATTCAGACCACTTAGTCTATATATTAATAAGAAAGGAATATTAAAATCTTTAACTCTTGATTGTGTATTTGTCTATTTCTCTTTTCAAACCTGTCAGTTTTGCTTCATGTATTATGAAGGTTTGCTAGTTAAGTTCATATGCCTTTAGAACTATTATATCCACTACATTAATCTTACAAAAATCCTTGTTCTGAAGTTGACTTGGTCTTATATTAAAATAGGCACTCCAACTTGCTTTTAATTGACTAGGGTCTATGCAGTATGTTTTTCTCTTTTTGCTTTAAATTACATGTTGTCTTCATACATAAATTGTGCTGATTATAGACAACACAGTTACATTACACTTTTTATGATACAGTCTATGAACTGTTCTCTGAGTGAAGCTTTTTTATTCAACTTGAAAATGTCTTTTAACTGCATTGTTTACACCATTTACCTAGAGTGCGATTATCAATAGGTTGGGTTTAAATTTACTCATTCTACTGCTTCATCTCAATATTGTAGTCTTCTATTAATAATTCTTTTAATATCTGAAACTTACTCTTAGTTGCCTCCTGTATATTTCAGCTTGTTCTTCCTGGTATAATTCCTGTCGTACTTGTTCCAGGTCTTCACGTTGCCGCAGCATTTCTGCCAATTTCTGAGTCAGCTATTAAATTAAAAAATATATATATTTATAGGATCCAAATTCGATACCTAATTATTTCAGAAATTCACCAGTGTCAGAGAAGTGGTTATTTTAATACCGCATTCTGAAGCTGCAGCCTTTTTTCCTCATTTTCCTGAACTTTTGCCATCCTATGTTCTTCTCTTTGCTGCTGCATGTTGGCAAACTCTATAATTTTTCTGTTTTCTTCTTCCATCTCCTCACGTTTCTTGTTTCTCCAGATAGTCTGCTCTTTCTGAAACTCCTCAATATATTTTCTAGTTGCATGCATTTTTTCTAATTTTTGTTGTCTTTCCCTAAAGAACAATAGCAGATATAGTTTTATAGTAAAAGAAATAATAAAATATCAAAAAATAAAAAGTTCCTTCTGTTAATAATAATGTATAGGGAAACAATTTCCCTATTTACAGTTTGTTCATTAATACAACAAATGCCTATTACATAACACTACAAATTTTCTCTGGATAAAATACTACTGTACTTCTCTTTTAACCTACTAATGGAGTTTTATGCATCTCATTTCAGAAAGGCTATGACCTATTAATGTGAGCCTTGTAGTATACTATTAAACTGTCTACTAAGGAAATTTATCAGAAAACATGTCCCATAACATATGATATGGATATATTTAAGAAACAAAGATTTAGTCAGTAAATAAGCATTTATTAATTATGAGATACTTATTAACAATCATGCTGACAAAGATAAAGAAGAACTGGTCTCAATTTTTGTGATCATAACTAATATTTATTGAGCATCTACTATGTATTCACACTGTTATATGTGCTTCAACTCTTCACAACAAACCTGTGATCAATCTGAAGTAAACGTTCAGGCATTAAGAATTTTAAGTCTCCATGACAAACTTACATTTGATCTTCTTCATAGATTTTCCTAACAATTTCATCAATCATGAGTTTCTCTTTCAGCAAGTGCTCATAAGCTTCCTGCTTTTTTCTCTCTTGTTCTTCCAGTTGTTTCTCCAAGTCAAGACAGTACAGTGCTTTCACTTTGTTTTTTCTGTCTTCGGCAGCATGCTCTTCCTTCATCATTCTCTCCTGCTCTTCCATCATGGTCTTGGCTATTTCAGCATCACGTTTCTGATATTAAAACAAAATTTACCTTTCTCTTTTCAAATCTGAAACCAGTATGATAGAATACTTTAAATAAATGTAACTGAACATTATAAAGCCTGTTATATAAAATAAAATTTTTCAGCTGTCTAGGTAAAAAAGTCAAAAGAAAGTCATTGTGACCTAAAGGGTCTGAACGATGAGTCAGACCCTAGAAATGCGTGGGTAATACCTGATAAGGATAATCAATAAGTCTGTACCAGAAAAACAGTAATAAAAATTATGAGAACTTTATTAGTAACCATTTTAAACTGTGAAAGCAGTAGTGATCTTTTTCTTTTGTTATAAGTTGATTTTCGATTTTAATTTTTCATAGTATCAGTTGCTATTTGGAATCAAGATGGTACTACCATTTTCATACAGGTCTGCTATTAAATGACTCTTATCAGCTATTAAGTTTCTCCTAGTTGAAGCTTTCTTTCCTGCCATGAGCCCTTGAGTTTTTTCTTTCTCATGAATTAAAGGCCCTTTGTAATCTCTTTTACTTGAAAGGGTCATATATGCTACTGTGCCTGTTTTCTGCAGTTTGAATACACTCACTCTGTACTATTCCCACTAAGTTAGAGACAATCCTTTTCTTGGGTGGATTAAACCCCTTAATTCTTTTGAGCAATTTCAAATCATTTAACATAATATGTTTAAATTAAATATAATGGAGCATTTTTAAAAATTAATGTTTGCCTTTATGATCACATCCTAGCATTTTTGGGTGGGTAGGGTACCAGGGATTGAATTCAGGGGCACTCGACCACTGAGCCCATCCCTAGACCCATCTGTATTTTATTAGAGAAAGGATCTCTCTGAGTTGCTTAGTGCCTTGCTAAATTGCTATGGCTGGCTTTGAACTCATGATCCTCCTGCATCCGCCTCCCAAGCCGCTGGGATTGCAGGCATGTACCATTGCACCTGGTCCACGTCATAGCTTTAACAGCATCAAATATAAAAAGCAGATTAAAATATGAATGATAAATGTCATTTGTTATATAATTAATGCTTATAACATGTATCCTGTTAATGTATCTTAACCAAAATTTCTTTACACTTTTCTTTGTACATGTTGACTAAATTCTTTAAAAAAAAAAACTTTTATGTACAGATTACAACATACTTATAGAAATATATTGTTCTTATTTTATAGATGAGAAAACATAAGCTCAGAGAGACAAGGCCAAATACTAGTACCTAGATATCTGACACCTAGTTAGGCCAAGTCCTAGGAATATTTGGTTTCAATTTTGTGGATCAATTTTGACTTAGAAAATAGCAGCAATTCTTTTAGAAATCAGATTAGAATATCTATAATGATCTTGAATAACCTCAACTATCAGGATAATTAAAACTACAAACCACTGTACAAATCATACATTGTGTTCTAGTTTATTTTGAAAGAATAGAATTTATGCTTTCAAACAGAGGATATCCTTTCAACCTTTCAAATACAGGATAGAGGCAATGAAGCCTCTCAAATTTTCCTACCAGTTGCTATACCTAAGGTTTTCATTATTAATAGCATGCTATATTTATTTCTACAAATGTATGTATATATATATATATATATATATATATATATATATATATATATATATATACACACAAAACATATATACCATTTATAGCCTGCATCTATACCTAATGAATACTGCACTAGTTAACTATTTTGATATCACCTCTATAACTGTATGAACACATTTATGTTGATATACATATCTATGTGTACATACATTCATATATAATTGGCCTTTCTGTGTGATGATACAAACTCAAGAGATAAGGTATACCCTGTTTGTGTTAACTTATGAACTGTACTTTATATTTATACTGTATTACATTTCTTTCCCTTAACTGAGTAGCATGTGAGGAGTTAGAAAAGGGGAACAAATAGAAACTTGAGAAAGTGGCTGCTTTTGTAAAACAGACAAGTTTCCTATACAAAATTATCAAAATATAAATCAACATGCAAAAAATATAGTTTTCAGCTAAAAGAGTCTAATATTAAGTTAAACAATGTTTCCAATGAAATCACTGAAGATTTTGGATACCTTAAGAATCTGAAAGGTATACCAGTATTTGGAAATCGTGCAGTGTAAATTATTTACAGAATGCAACAATTTAAAAAAAAAAAAGGACTCTTTGTTTTTAGTATCATAAATAAAAACAAAAAAGTGACCAGAAACAACATTACCATTCGCTCATATTTAATGGCATCCTTCTCAGCAATCTGGGCTGCTCTTTCTTTATTCATGTAAGCTGCTTTTAATTTCTTCTCCAATTCTCTGAGCTCAATACTGTGGGGAAAAAAAGTCAAATTTAAATCTGCAGATTCTTAAGAGAATTAAGCTCCACAGAAAATTAAGTGACGACATTTTAAATTTTCTCAAAGATAGTATACAACTGGTATTATTTTAGATCCATAGGAGAAATAACTTAGTTCCTTAATGGATGACTCACATTCCTATCAGCAATGTCTGAGGGTTCCAATTGTTATTTTCCATTGTTTTTAACAAGCCTAACTGATGAAATAACACCTTTTAGTGGCTTTAATTTGCATTTTCTTAGTGACTAATAATGTTGAATATCTTTTCATGTGCTTATCACCTATTGTGTATCTTCTTGATATAAATGTCTATTTAAGTGCTTTAGCCATTGTTTTAAAAGGATTGTTTGGTATTTGTTGTTGAATTATCATTTTTCTTTATATATTCTGAATATTAAATCTTTATCAGAAATATGAATTTTTCTTCCAACCAGAATGAGTTCTGAGTTAGGTCAAACAGAGATGAAAATTTTGTGTTAATCCTTCAGGTAGCCTCAAGGCAAGTTAGAACAGACAAAAACAGTACATTGTAAATAAAGTATGCTCTGCTACCTCCTTAAACCAGGGAGCAAGGTCTCACTAGGAACATGGGCTTAAAGACTGCCTTGGAGCTAGGAGGAGATCCGACAAGGGTGAATAAACGTACCACAAAACTTTCCTACCATTTTTAAGGTGCCTTTTTCTTGATTCAATATTTTCTTGGTTGCTATAAATCTTTGGATATTAACCAGAGTTTTTATAAATTTGGTTCTGACTATTTCTCCATGTTTTTTGATGTTTCTGGTAGGGAAAGAGGTGAGGAGGAACAGGAGTTTGGAGCTGCCCATGTTGCTATTTTGTTAATGTCACTCCAATCCCACAACTTCTACTATGAGGTATTTTCATGATCAGTGAAAATACTTTCTAATTTAAATTTTTATTATTATTTTTTGATCCAAAGGTTATTTTGAAATACATTTGAAAATATACTAATCTACAAAGATTGGTAATTTTTTTTATTAATTTTTATTGTTGGTTGTTCAAAACATTACATAGTTCTTGATATATCATATTTCACATATTGAATCAAGTGGGATATGAACTCCCATTTTTACCCTGTATACAGATTGCAGAATCACATCAGTTACACATCCATTGATTTACATATTGCCATACTAGTGTCTGTTGTATTCTTCTGCTTTTCCTATCCTCTACTATCCCTCCTCCCCCCTCCCCTCCCCTCTTCTCTCTCTACCCCCTCTACTGTAGTTCATTTCTCCCCCTTATATTTTTTTCCCTTTCCCCTCACTTCCTCTTGTATGTAATTTTGTATACCCCTGAGGGTCTCCTTCCATTTACATGCAATTTCCCTTCTCTCTCTCTTTCCCTCCCACCTCTCATCCCTGTTTAATGTTAATCTTCTTCTCATGCTCTTCGTCCCTTCTCTGTTCTTAGTTACTCTCCTTATATCAAAGAAGATATTTGGTATATGTTTTTTAGGGATTGGCTAGCTTCACTTAGCATAATCTGCTCTAATGCCATCCATTTCCCTGCAAATTCTATGATTTTGTCATTTTTAATGCAGAGTAATACTCCATTGTGTATAAATGCCACATTTTTTATATCCATTCGTCTATTGAAGGGCATCTAGGTTGGTTCCACAGTCTTGCTATTGTGAATTGTGCTGCTATGAACATGGATGTAGCAGTGTCCCTGTAGTATGCTCTTTTTAGGTCTTTAGGGAATAGACCAAGAAGGGGAATAGCTGGGTCAAATGGTGGTTCCATTCCCATCTTTCCAAGAAATCTCCATACTGCTTTCCAAATTGGCCACACCAATTTGCAGTCCCACCAGCAATGTACAAGTGTACCCTTTTCCCCACATCCTCACCAGCACTTGTTGTTGTTTGACTTCCTAATGGCTGCCAATCTTACTGGAGTGAGATGATATCTTAGGGTGGTTTTGATTTGCATTTCTCTGACTGCTAGAGATAGTGAGCATTTTTTCATGTACTTGTTGATTGATTGTATGTCCTACTCTGAGAAATGTCTGTTCAGGTCCTTGGCCCATTTGTTGATTGGGTTATTTGTTATCTTATTGTCTAATTTTTTTAGTTCTTTGTATATTCTGGATATTAGGGCTCTGTCTGAAGTGTGAGGAGTAAAGATTTGTTCCCAGGATGTAGGCTCCCTATTTACCTCTCTTATTGTTTCTTTTGCTGAGAAAAAAAAATTTTAGTTTCAGTAAGTCCCATTGGTTGATTCTAGTTATTACCTGTTGTGCTATGGGTGTCCTATTGAGGAATTTGGAGCCCGACCCCACAGTATGTAGATCATATCCAACTTTTTCTTCTATCAGACGCCGTGTCTCTGATTTGATATCAAGTTCCTTGATCCACATTGAGTTAACTTTTGTGCATGGCGAGAGAAAGGAATTCAGTTTCATTTTGTTGCATATGGATTTCCAGTTTTCCCAGCACCATTTGTTGAAGATGCTATCCTTCCTCCATTGCATGCTTTTAGCCCCTTTATCAAATATAAGATAGTTGTAATTTTGTGGATTGGTTTCTGTGTCCTCTATTCTGTACCATTGGTCCACCTGCCTGTTTTGATACCAGTACCATGCTGTTTTTGTTACTATTGCTCTGTAGTATAGTTTGAAGTCTGGTATTGCTACACTGCCTAATTCACACTTCCTGCTTAGCATTGTTTTTGCTATTCTGCGTCTTTTATTTTTCCATATGAATTTCATGATTGCTTTATCTATTTCTACAAGAAATGCCTTTGGGATTTTGATTGGCATTGCATTAAACCTATAGAGAATTTTTGGTAATATCACCATTTTGATGATGTTAGTCCTACCTATCCATGAACAGGGTATATTTTTCCATCTTCTAAGATCTTCTTCTATTTCTCTCTTTAGGGTTCTGTATTTTCATTGTATAAGTCTTTCACCTCTTTTGTTAGGTTGATTCCCAAGTATTTTATTTTATTTTTTTTTTGAGGATATTGTGAATGGAGTGGTTGTCCTCATTTCCATTTCAGAGGATTTGTCACTGATATACAGGGATGCCTTTGATTTATGCATGTTGATTTTATATCCTGCCACTTTGCTGAATTCATTTATTAGCTCTAATAGTTTCTTTGTAGACCCTTTTGGGTCTGCTAGGTATAGAATCATGTCATCTGCAAATAGTGATAATTTCAGTTCTTCTTTTCCTATTTTTATGCCTTTAATTTCTTTCGTCTGTCTCATTGCTCTGCCCAGTGATTCGAGAACTATGTTGAACAGAAGTGGTGAGAGAGGGCATCCCTGTCTTGTTCCAGATTTTAAGGGAATACCTTCAGTTTTTCTCCATTCATAATGATGCTAGCCTGAGGCTTGGCATAGATTGCTTTTACAATATTGAGGTATGTTTCTGTTATCCCTAGTTTTTCTAGAGCTTTGAACATAAAGGGATGCTGTACTTTGTCGAATGCTTTTTCTGCATCTATCGAGATGATCATATGGTTCTTATTTTTAAGCCTATTGATGTGGTAAATAACATTTATTGATTTCCGTATATTAAACCAGCCTTGCATCCCAGGGATAAATCCTACCTGATCATGGTGCACAAGTTTTTTTGATATGTTTTTGTGTCTAATTCACCAGAATTTTATTGAGGATTTTTGCATCTAGGTTCATTAGAGATATTGGTCTGTAGTTTTCTTTCTTTGAAGTGTCTTTGTCTGGTTTAGGAATCAGGGTGATGTTGGCCTCGTAGAATGAATTTGGAAGTTCTCCCTCTTTTTCTATTTCCTGAAATAGCTTGAAAAGTATTGGAATTAGTTCCTCTTTAAAGGTTTTGTAAAACTCTGCTGTATACCCATCCAGTCCTGGGCTTTTCTTAGTTGGTAGTCTTTTGATGGTTTCTTCTATTTACTCAATTGATATTGGTCTGTTTAGCTTGTCAATATCCTCCTGACTCAATCTGGGCAGATCATATGACCTAAGAAATTTATCAATGCCTTCACTATCTACTGTTTTATTGGAGTATAAGGATTCAAAATAATTTCTGATAATCTTCTGTATTTCTGAAGTGTCTGTTGTGATATTGCCTTTTTCATCCCGTATGCTAGTAACTTGAGTTCTCTCTCTTCTTCTCTTCATTACATGGCTAAGGGTCTGTCGATTTTATTTATTTTTTCAAAGAACCAACTTTTAGTTTTGTCAATTTTTTCAATTGTATCTCTTGTTTCGATTTCATTAATTTCAGCTCTGATTTTAATTATTTCTTGTCTCTACTTCTTTTGCTGTTGTTTTGCTCTTCTTTTTCTAGGATTTTGAGATGAAGTATTAGATCATTTATTTGTTGGTTTTTTCTTTTTTTTAAGGAATGAACTCCAAGCAATGAATTTTCCTCTTAGAACTGCTTTCAATGTGTCCAATAGATTCTGATATTTTGTGTCTGTGTTTTCATTTATCTCTAAGAATTTTTTAATTTCCTCCTTGATGTCTTCTATAACCCATTGATCATTCAGTAACCTATTGTTCATTCTCCAAGTGATGCATGATTTTTCCTTACTTCTTTTATCATTGATTTTCAGTTGAATTCCATTATGATCAGACAAGATGCATGGTATTATCTCTACTCCTTTATATTGTCTAAGAGTTGCCCTGTGACATAATATATGATCTATTTTTGAGAGGGATCCATGTGCTGCTGAGAAAAAAAGTGTAACTCCTTGATGTTGGGTGGTATATTCTATATATGTCAATTAAGTCTAGGTTATTAATTATGTTATTGAGTTCTATAGTTTCCTTATTCAACTTTTGTTTGGAAGATCTGTCCAGTGGTGAGAGAGGTGTGTTGAAGACTCCCATGATTATTGTATGGTGGTCTATTAGACTCTTGAACTTGAGAAGAGTTTGTTTGATGAACATAGCTGCACCATTGTTTGGGGCATATATATTTATGATTGTTATGTCTTGTTGGTGTATGGTTCCCATGAGCAGGATGTAGTGTCCCTCTTTATCCCTTTTGATTAACTTTGGCTTGAAATCTATTTTATTTGATATGAGTATGGACAGTCCTGTTTGTTCCCGAAGTCCATATGAGTGATATGATTTTTCCCAACCTTTCACCTTCAGTCTATGTATGTCTTTTCCTATCAAATGCGTCTCCTGAAGGCAGCATATTGTTGGGTCTTGTTTTGTGATCCATTCTACTAGCCTGTGTCTCTTAATTGGTGAGTTTAAGCCATTAATATTTAGGGTTATTATTGAGATATGGGTTGTTCTTCCAGCCATATTTGTTTATTTATATTACTAAACATGGTTTGTTTTCCTCTTTGATTATCCCCTCCCTTTACTGTACTACCTCCCGCTGTTGGATTTCATTTATATTTTCCATTTCCTCTTCCTGTAATATTTTGCCAAGGATGTTTTGAAGAGATGGTTTTCTAGCTGCAAATTCTTTTAACTTTTGTTTATCGCGGAAGGTTTTAATTTTATCTTCCATCCTGAAGCTTAATTTCGCTGGATACACAATTCTTGGTTGGAACCCATTTTCTTTCAGTGTTTGAAATATGTTATTCCAGGATCTTCTAGCTTTCAGAGTCTGTGTTGAAAGATCAGCTGTTATCCTGATTGATTTACCCCTAAATGTAATCTGCTTCCTTTCTCTTGCAGCTTTTAAAATTCTTTCCTTATTCAGTATGTTGGGCATCTTCATTATAATGTGTCTAGGTGTGGATCTCTTATGATTTTGCACATTCGGCATCCTATAGGCTTCTAGGATTTGGGATACTGTCTCATTCTTCAAGTCTGGGAAGTTTTCTCGTATTATTTCATTGAATAGATTTCTCATTCCTTTGGTTTGGACCTCTATACCTTCCTGTATCCCAATGACTCTTAAGTTTGGTCTCTTTATGTTATCCCATATTTCTTGGATGTTCTGCTCATGGTTTCTTAACAGTCTTGCTGAGCTGTCTATGTTCTTCTCAAGTTGAAATACTTTGTCTTCATTGTCTGATGTTCTATCTTTTAAGTGTTCTACTCTGCTGGTAGTATTCTCAATTGAGTTTTTAAGTTGGTTTAATGCTTCCTGCATTTCTAGGATTTCTGTTTGTTTGTTTTTTATAACCTCTATCTCCCTGTATAACTGATCTTTTGCTTCTTGGATTTGTTTATGTAATTCATTGTCGAAGTGGTTGAAGTGGTCTTTCATTGTGGTAATATTTTTGTTTCTGTTATCTAGTGTAATTCCACTTTAATCAGAGAGCATACTATGTGTAAATTGAATCCTTTGACAATCTGTTATGCTTTCATTTCAGTACAATATGTCATCTATTTTGGTAAATAGTTCAAATATGTTTACCATAACTACTAATAGAGTTGAGTTGAAGTTGACAAACTCAGTATCTTCTACTTGTCCTTGGTTCTGTGTTCTCTTTTTTCTCCTTTTGCTTCTATGATGGGGTTCCACAACCACCCCCACGTTGGATAATTCACTAAGAGGCTACACAGGACTCAGCATATAGTTTTACTCAACTACTATAAAGAATTCCAGTGAAAGGTAACAGAGCAAAATTGGCAAAGGAAGAAGGCACATGGATGAAATCCAGAGGAAACCAGGTGCATGCTTCCAAAAGTCTTCTCTCAGTGGCATCTCACATAACATGTGTGGTTCACTTAGTAAATTACTGAGTTGTATCAACACATGAGAAATGCTGTCTACCAGGGAAACTCATTAGAAAGTCCACACCTAGAGTTTTTATAAAAAGCTATATTAAAAAACTGCACGGTACTGACATAAAAACAGACACACAGATCAATGGTACAGAACAGAATACACAGGGACAAACCCACACACCTTCAGTCACTTGATCCTTGACAAACATGCTAAAAACATACATTGGAGAAAAGATAACCTTTTTTAACAAATGATGCTAGGAAAATTGGTTATTCATATGTAGAAGAATGAAACTAGACCCTTATCTTTCACACTACATAAAAATCAACTCAAAATGGATCAAAGACCAAGTAATTAGATCAGAAACTATGCAACTCCTAGAAGAAAACATAGGGTCAACACTGTAGCATACAGACACAGGCAATGACTTTCTCAATAGGACCCTTAAAGCTCAGGTAATAATGCCAAGAGTTAATAAATGGGGCAGCATCAAATTAAAAAGCTGTTCAGCACAGAAAACAATTAGGAGTGTAAAGAGAGAGCCTACAGAATGGCAGAAAATCTTTGCTAGCTACTCTTTTGACAGAGGAGTAGAATGTACAAAGAACTTAAAAAACTTTACACCAAAAAGAATCAAATAACCCAATTAATAAATTGCCAAATGAATTAAAAAGTCACTTCTCAAAAGAAGAAGTACAAATGGCCAACAAATATATGAAAAAAATGTTCAACATGATTAGCAATTGGGAAATGTAAATCAAAACTACACTGAGGCTAGGCATAGTAGTATTCCCAGTGACTCAGGAGGTTGAGACAGGAGTATGATGAGTTCAAGGCCAGCCTCAGCAACTTAGCAAATCCCTAAGCAATTTAGTGAGACCCTGTCTCAGAATAAATAAAAATTTAAAAAGGGCTAGGGATGTAGCTCAATGGTAAAGTGCTCCTTGGTTATATACCAGTGTCAGTACCCTGACTCTGCAGAAAAACCCCTACACTACACTAAGATTTCATTTCATACCAGTCAGAATGGCAGTCATCAAGAATGTAAATAATAAAAATGAAGATATTAAATGCTGGAGAGGATATGGAAGAAAAGAAATAATTTTATTATGCCAGCAGCTGGATTGTAAATTACTACAACCACTATGGAAATCAATATGTAGGTTCCTCAAAAGATGAGGCATAGACTCATCTTATGACCCAGCTATACCACTCCCCAGTATTCATCCTGAAGAATCAAAGTCATCATACTACAGTGATGCATACTCAAGTTTATAGCAGCACAATTACAACAACCAAACTATGGAAACAGCCCAGGTGTCCTTCAGTAGATAAATGGATAAAGAAAATGTGGCATATACACATCATGAAGTTTTATTCAGTCATAAAGAAAATGAAATTATGTCATTTACAAAAAAATGGATGGAACTAGAGACAATTATGTTAAATGAAATAAGTCAAACTCACAAGGTTAAGGGTCATATGCTTTCTCTCACATGCAGAAGCTAGAAAGGAGAAAGGAAAATGTGCAGGCATGAAAATCAAAAGGAGATCAATAAAGGAAAGTAGTGGGAGGTGGAGTGGAAGAGGGGAGTGGGAGGTGGGGAAGAAGAGGGGAGCTGCCAGGGAATGATATTGGCCAAATTATGTTGTTATATTGTATATTGTGTGCATACACAAATATGTAACAACAAATGTTGGGTGTAGTGGTGCACACCTGTAATGGTAGCAGCTCAGTAGAACTGCAAATTCAAAGTCAGTCTCAGCAAATTAGGAAGGGCCTAAACAACTTAGTGAGATCCTGTGTCAAAATAAAAAATAAAAAGGGCTGGGAATGTGACTCAGTGGTTAGGTGTCCCTGGGACCAATCCTTTGTATCACCCCCCAAAATCCCTTCAGTGTGTTGAACTATAATGCACCAATAAAAAATGAGAGGGGGGAATATTTTCCTGCATCTAAGAAACATGTATTTTAAAATTCCTTTGGTGAAAATGATTGTATAAAATGGATATAATGAAGGGAATCTATTCACTTCATTAATTGAGAAATGTACATCAAAACTATACTGAGACCAGGCAGTGTAGTTAAAATTTTAACAATAAAAACAAGTATTTGTTTCAAAAAAATAAAGAGCCTAATTTTAATATAGGTGATTCTGAATTGCTTATGATACATTTTAAGCACCACAGCAAAAAGTTCCCTGAATTTAGACCTGCCAATTTGCAGATAAATACATCAATCTAACAAATAATCTATTTCTGCATGTCTGTCAAAATGTCAGCATGGCTCACACACAAAATAAAAAATAAAACTTGAAAATTCTGTCACTGATAAGTGAACATATTCAGTTTCAAAGAATATCCAACTGACTGATTCTGCCCTTAATTCTGAAGAGATTTTTCCACAAAATATAGAATTCTGGATGAGCTATAATTTTTTTCAGCTCTTCAAATCAATCATCTTCTAGTTTTTACTGTTTCAGTTCAAAATTCAGTGATATTTCTTATTATTGCTTATTTGAAGGTAATAGCCTTTTTGTCTGGCTGCTTTATTATTTTTATGTATTTTGTTGTTGTTTTACAGTTCGGGGAATGAATCCAGGATCTTTGGTATGCTAGGCAAGTCCTCTGTCACTGATCTACATTCCCCATCCTTTTAAAAATTACTATTATTTTATATTGTTGGGTTTCAAAAGTTTGACAAGGATGAGTTTAGGTAGAGTTTTTATTATTTTGTGTGTTTGACACTGAGACTTTATGTCTTGTATCATTTTTTCAAAATTTTTGACCAGTATCTCTTCAAATAATGCTTCTACATCATTGTCTTTCATCTGTGCAACCAGGACTAAAATTATGTGTGTTAAAACTTTCCACCATAGCCCATATTTTCTTTTAAGTTTTTATCTGTATTTTTTATCCGTTTATCTCTCCATGCTTTATTCTAGATATTCTACACTAATCTTTCACAAGATATCCATCATGCCTATGTAATAAAATCTAATTAAATTGTATTATTAAGGAATAAGAACTTAAGAGTAAAACTTGATGAATGGTATTGAACATGTTGCCATGAGTTTATCAGCCAAGCTCTGCTTTGTATAACTCTCAGTTATGTTTTCAGTAACAGCAGAAGCCTCCAGGAGAAATGCAGCTACAAATGCCAGGCTCACCAGTTTGGTTTCTTTCCTTTCCTGGTTCTTATTTTTACATTTTCTCCAGACTCTTTTCTCTGAGGGAACAAAAATCGGAATCATCTAATCTGCAATGCTAGATGTGGACAACTCTTCTATTTAACTCTTATTATCAGTGAATTCGAAAAAGGCATGGGGAAATATTTGCTTCATCTTCAAGTGATATAATGCCATAAATGATAGCTAAAAATTATTAGAGAATTAGGACTTGAAAAAGATAGTTTGAGACTAGTATAGCATATAGATTTTGGCAGTAATTTTAAGCCCACCTCCTCCCCTGGGACTAATAATTTTTTAGAGAATATGATTAAATTGTAGATCCAGAAAAATACAATATATTTACTGAATATATATTTTAATGAGGCTCAAAATCCCTGAAGCTCATCCATGATTCCTATGATACACAAAGAAGTCCTTTGAAATAAAAGGAACAATTATCAAAGTAAATTTCCAATATATTCAACTATACAGAAACAGAATGAACATTAAGTTGGCCATAAGTTTTCATCAGCAGGTGACATGGCTGTCCCTAAAAAGTCATTTAATCTTAAACATTAAGAAATCTATTCTATGAATCTGACCAAATTTCCTATCTAAATATATGAAATACCATAGTGAAGCTCATTTTTATGTATATTGACAAAGTACTAATTACAAAAAAAAACTATAAATAAATAAAAGAAAGACCAGTGAAGTAGAGAAAGGGAATGGGGGGGAGGGAGGATGGAAGGGAAAGGAGAAGTATTGGGGACTTACATTTCATGTTTATATGTCAAAGTGAACCCTAGTATTATGTATGAATAAAATGAACTAATAAAAAATAGAAATCTATTCTAGAAATAAGTAAGTCTGTTTTTTGTAACAAGTCATTTTAAAATTTTTGCTTAATGGAAAGAACAGAAAGGGCTGATATTTATTAAATATTCAACAATTACTTCTATGAATACAACTTATTTTCTCAAATGAATATTCTGGGATTTAAAGCAATATTTCCAGGCAAAATATTAAATAAATGCAATGATCTAAACAAAGAAATTTCACTTTCAGGTGCTAAGAATTACTTAAAAGTTTAATAGTAAATTGACTAAATAAATACAGTTAGTAGAAACCACAATACCTGTTTTCTCTTACTTGTTGTCTCATCTTTTCATCCTTTAGAGTTTCATGTTTTAATTTTGCCAATTCCAGAGCCAATTTTTCTTCTTTTTCAAGCTGGAGTTCCCTCAATCTCTTGTTTTATTCTGCCTGAATAAAAAAGACAACTTTAATTATTTGTCCTGAGGAATCAGACTTTTTTTCATCCAAGGTTGAGGTTGTTTATTTTACAATGTAAAACTAAATGCCTTAAAAGCAAAGTTCAATTATTTTTGTTTTACTTTAAAGTATACAATATTTCAATAAGTACTTTTTCAAATATTTTATCATGGAAAGATTTGGAAGAATATTAAATAATGTTGAAGGCTATTCGTCACTTATCTTTTCAAAAATTAGCATTGTGTTAATTGTTTTTTCTCTTGAATTCCATTCTATTTTCTTATTCATTCTCTGCTATAATATTTTACAACAAATCTTAGACATAATGTCATTTACCATGTAAATAATTCGATATGGATTTCTACCTGATAAGAATTTCTTTTTATATAACAACCATGACATTAAACTATCTAAATAAATTAATGATTCCTTACTAAAACCTACACACATTCAAGCTTTCACACCTGTCTTATAGATAATTTTTCTTCTGGTTGTTTGTTCATATCAAAATCCAAACAAGGTCCATATCCTGCATGTAGTTACTATTTCTCTTAAGTTTCTTTTATATTCTATAATGGTCACCTACACATACATGCATGCACTGTTTTTCCAAGTCATTGATTAGTTGTAGAAATTAGAACATACAGCTCAAAGAATGTCCCAAATTCTTCATTTATTTGAGTGATTGTCAAAAGCATGTCACTTGTTTGTTTTACATTTTAAATAAAATGATAGATCTACAAATTCAGATCTGTATTTAAGAAAAATAAAGACTGAAAAAAATGTTCAACATCATCAGCCATCATGAAATGCAAATTAAAATTACACTGACATATCACTACATCTCTATTAGAATGACTAAAATAAAAATAGTAGCAATAATAAAAGTGAGAAAATGAGAAACTGCATACTCATAATGTTGGGTGGGAATGTAAAGTAGTACCTCCACTCTGGAAATCAGTCTGGTAGTTTATTATAAAGCTGACATGCAACTACCACACAAATCAACAGCTACACTCTAAGCATGTATCCCAGGGAAACAAAATTTATATTCATTTCAAAATTAGTACCCAAATACTTACAGAGATTTATTCATAATAGCCACTGCTAGAAATATACTAGACAACCTTCATCAGGTGAATGATCAAGTAAATTTAGGTATATCCACACTTTGGAATACTACTCAGCCATAAAAAGGAATATAAACAACAACTTGGGTGAATCTCCAGGGATCATGGTGAGTGGGGGAAAAAGCCAATTCCCAATATGTTAAATATTGTTTGATGCTACCTATGTAACATTCTTGAAACACCCTTTTTTAAAAATTGAGATAATTTACGTAGAATAAAATTCACCTTTCACAATCTACAACTTAGTAGCTTTTGTATACTTACAATATTGTGCAACCATTACTATTATCTCTTTAAAAAGATGGACTTTATTTCTTCGGCATTTTGGGTTCATAGAAAAATTAAGCTGAAAATACAAAGAGTTTCCATATGTTTTTCAAATTTCTTGGGTATATACTCAGAAGCAGAACTGCTCTGTTAGTATGCTTAACTTTTTAAATTACATTTATGTAACTTTTTGAAAAGAAAAAAATTACAGAGATGGAGGAAAAAAAGTAGTGATTGCCAGGCACAGTGAGGGTTGAAAGAAGTGCATGTTACAACAGAGTATCAGACATGAGATCTGTGTGGCGATAAAATAGTTTTATAATTTAAGATCGTGGTTGAGCACATCAATGCATGTAATAAAATAACATGTAAGTATACATATATATTGTGCCAATGTCATTTTCCAGAGTTTGATATTATACTTCAATTATGTAAGACTTGACCAGTGGGGAGAAATGGCCAAGAGCACAATGGAGCTCTCCATAGCATCTTTGCAAATTCCTGAGAATCAATAATCATTTAAACATAAAAAGTTAAAGAGAGAAACAAAAACAACCAGATATGGGGGGAACAATAGAGTGCAGACTACGGCAAATTAACCTATTAAAAGTGAAACACTTAACCACACCGGAGGAGAACAGGAAATGTGGACGTGAACTTTGGGAAACAGTATTTGACTCGATAATGGGAGACTAAAGACAGAAAGAACTATACCAGTCTGTACTACAGAAGTAAATTTGTTTCTCGTAGTGGTGCAGGTAAGCAATTCCAAAAGTACTTTATTTGTATAGTAGGGTTGAAAGAATGTAGATATCAATAGCCAACCTTCTTTTTGTTGGAGAAGGCAATTACAAATAAGGTAAGGGAGAAGAGTGAAATGCAGCTGACAAGGCAATGGTTTCATTTCCGTCCGAAGGCTTGAGAACCTGGAGGACCTACATATAGTTCCTGTCCAAAGACCAGCAAAGTAAGACCTAAGAAGGGCTAATGTTTCAGTTTGAGGCCAATGGCAGGGAAAAAGCATCAGTCATGCAGAAAGAATTCTCTCCTATCTGGTGAAGGGTCAGTATTTTTGTTCAGTTCAAGCTTTCAACTGACTGGATGAGTGAGGCCCACCCTCACTAGGGAGGACAATCTGCTTTACTCAATCTACCAATTTAAATGTTAGTCTTAGCTCAAAACACCAGAACAATGTTAGATCAAATAACCTGAGCACACCATGGCTCTGATAAATTAAAACAAAATTAACCACCACAAGCCTAAAACATATTGTTCAGATAAAAAGCAAGGAAGATATCAAAGATTAAGGGTGTCTTATTAAAAGAGCACAGAAGCAATATATAAAAGCATTCATTGGCCAAGGACAAGATAATTTGAGCATCAAAAACAATAATAATGTAATTATAAGTATATAAAGACCCATGAGTTCAGATATTTTAAAAAACATTCAAAAGAAAACAAATTTTTTAAACAACATAGGTACCAATCTACTCTAAAATTAACTATTTATTCCCCTTTCCAGTAAGAACAAATGAGTCTAGTTGATGAGGAAAAGTTCATTATGAAGGAATTTTAGCTAATTAAATGTGAAAGGAATAATAGAAAAATCAGTGTATTGCAACTCTTAATGAAAGAAAACTTTTTTGTGTGTGAAACTACCTATGAAAGTTTGATGAAAACTTTTATAATAAAGGAAAGAGGCTCTCTCACTGAACCCAGTGATTAACACTGGTATTGTTAAAAGTGGAATGACCAGACCTCAGGTTCCCTAGGATGTGACACAATGCCAGTATACCTATGAAGCACTCTTGCCAAGAGACCTGATCTCAAACTAATCATTTCTTTAGGGCTAACTTCCATTTAGAGAAAATATAAGAGGTAAAAACATAAAGTAAAGAAAACATGAGGAAACAAAAAGATAAATACAGAATGTGGAACACTAAACAACTGCCCAAGGTAATTTTAACAAGTTAAAAACATGAGGCTAGGGCTGGGGTTGTAGCTAAGTGGTACAGTGCTTACCTAGCATATATGAGGCACTGGGTTCGATCCTCAGCACCACATAAAAACAAATAAATAAAATAAAGGTATTGTGTCCATCTACAACTAAAGAAATATTTTAAAAACATGAAGTTAAAAACACAAAGGATGAAAAAGAAGCTGTTTTAGATTAAAAGGGATTTAGACATAGCAGGCAAATATATTGTATGAACTGTACTGGGCCCTTATTAAAACAAAAAAAGATTGTAAAAGCATATTTTTGATTCAGTCATGGAAATTTGTTTAAGGAATGGATAAAATAATGTCATTAGGGAACTCCATAAAACTATCCATATTTTGTTTGATGCATACTAAAATATGCAAAGAGAGAGAGGGTATAATATCTGGGATTTTCTTGAAAAATTGTAGAAAAAATTGAATAGAATCTTCTTGCTCAAAGTTAAAAAAAATCACATCTAAGCTTTTAGAATTTGGAACACAAAAAGGAATGGATAAAACTTTTAAAACTTGGTTTTGCTATTCCCTGCAATATCCTACAAGATGGGGAATATACAGCCGGCACTCAAAAAACTAGTATCATAATATTTCCTTCACATTTATGAGACTTCATTTCTTTCCTGTATCTCACTTCTTATGAGTTTCCCTTTTTATATCAATTTGATCCTTGAAAATATTTAGAAATAGCATTGAAAAATGATCTCCATATTTTAGGAGTTACATACATATATGTGATACCTGAATTATTCAAGGTAGTATTCAAAATAGGAATCAATTTATACCTAATATGTAAGTGTTCGGTTTCTACCACTTCATAATGTACCTGTTTAATTTCAGTAAATTCAGAAAAGACATCCTTATATTTTTGTCCTTACAAATATACAGAAAGTAACACAATGATACTTACATGAACTGTGGAAGTTAATAATTATGTGTTTCACATTTATGTTAAAAAATCCGGGCGCTTCTTTTTACCAAGAACTATTCTAAGGGTTGTGCATGTATTTACTTATTACTAAAAATTTCTGAGTAGGAGGTACCATTATTACTGCCCAGTTGTAGATGAAGATAAAAAGTAAAAGTAAAATACCTGAGGTTCTGAAGCAATGATATAGTATAGGATTTTAAAAGCTGGTCTAGCTCCAGAAAGTTGGCTCTCTATAACCATACTGGATGACTTACAATAAGGCAATCCTTACCTAACATTTGTCTTTCTAGACAACTACAGTATTAGCAGTTGGCGTTTATCATTTCCAAGGTGAAAATGAAGGGGGAAAATGTAATTATCATAGTAAAACTTACTTTTTTGGATGGCTTCTTCCATATCTAACTCGAACTGTTCATTCTGTAATAATCTGAGGAATCTCCTGCACTCAATACTGTCATCAGTTTTATTCTTCTCCATTTGTTTGCTGATTTGAGTCTGCATCTCTTTTTGTGCTTTAATATCCAAATTTTGCGAAAGTTTTCATCTACTAATTTCTGATGCCTTTCACTAAAGTTCAAAGTTCCCTTGGGGTAGCCTATAATGGATAAAATGTGCATAGTAAAATATTCCAAAGTCTGATTTCAAAAATATATTGAGGTAATATAACAAAATAAATAATAATAATGAAGAGTCTTTGGCTTCCTTCGTAAATTCAGACTATACCTAATAAAAGAGTAAATGTAGTAGCTTAATACTTCATTAATTAAATAGCTATTCCCTATTTCATAGATGAGGCATGAAAAGCAAAAGTAATTAAACCCAAGGTCCCGCAGCTTCTAAGCACCAATACTAGGCTTCAAAGATAGACCATGGAACTACAGACCCTTGTCCTGTGAGCATCAGATACTTGAGGATGCTCAACAGTCAGGGCAAAAGGGCATCAGAAGTGCCACCCTGCCTGCCATTCCTCTTCGCTTCTTGCCTGCAGTGCCACCCAAGATGACAAGAATCATCTAAGGCAAAATAAGCCTGCTTGCTGTTGGGTTAAGGTGGGAAGCTAAACCAACAGGACTGAGTCTCAGGAAAGGTTGCTGGGAAACAGAAATCAAGCTCTTCACTGAAAGTCGGGACTTGAAGTGGAGTCAGAGGAGGGCAGGAGATGAGGGAGGGGTGCGGGAAGAGCTTTGAAGGGAAAACAGCCATGGCCAATGGGATTGGTCACCATGGGACTGTGGACGAGGCCCTGTTGCTCCTGAAGCAACATCAGAGTTGCTTCTCTGATGTCATGCTGTCCTGGGAGTTGTGTTGTGGACTCTGGCTCCATGTTCTTGCACAGGAACACCTGGGGCCCACAGGTGTACTACTGAATTATGCAGGTAAGTTCTTGTGGATTGGATATCACATTTTGAAAATCTCCACCCCTGTCATGGATGACCTTTCAGGGCCATACCTGGAGAGAAGGAAAACCCAGAACTGCCTGAAGTTGGAAGAAAAGGACCTCTGTCCAAGGAGGGGTCATTCTCCATGAAATGCCAGGTGGGCAGATGTCCACACAACAGAGTGGATGAAGAGAGCGGGCTTTTGAATTCCTGAGTTAAAATTCTTACTTTGCAAAGCACCTTGTAGGGAAGCCCTGGTAGGTTTTCATTTTACCTTATTTTTGCAAACAGAATGATCAATGAAAGGAAAGGAATTTGGGGAGCAGAGGTGAGGGAGCATCATGTTGAGAGTCTTCCCTAGTGAAAGAGAGGATCCATAGGGTGTGAACTGAAGGGCATGTGGCATGGGGACATTTACAAATTGGTTCATGAGCTGTGCTCCTAAAACATGGTATTGTATGCCTATAATCTCAATGGCTCAGGAGGCTGAAGCAAGAGGATCACAAGTTCAAAACCAACCTCAGCAACTTATCGAGACTCTGTCTCATAATTTAAAAAATAAATAAAAGGCCTGAGAATGTAGCTCAGTGGTTTGGTGTAACTGGGTTCTAGCCCCAGTACCAAAACAAAACAAACAACAACAAAAAAGGAAGGAAGGAAGGAAGGAAGGAAGAAAGGAAATAAAAAATAAAAAGAAAACTGACCAGATAGAACCAGCAGGTCAGGGTCCTCTGAGCACATGGGTTAACCTGTGGATCAATCCCTGCCCACCAGGGGGCACCCTGTAACCAACCTGGGCTCAGGAGTTGACTAGGCTGAGTCTTCAGCAGGCCTCAGGGCCTAGGGTGGATTGGCTCTTTGACTTGCCCCTTTCTGGATTTCTTGGCCCTTCCAGGGTGCTAACCCCAGAGGGAAGAAAGCCAAGTGGGGGGAAAGGAGAGGTGCAACCCCCACCCCAGATTCAGGAGTTCTGTTTGGTCTGCCCCCAGGACTAGGAGAAGCTGCTCAGGGATCTTTGAAAGATGTTCTAGAGTGGCTGGAGTTGGGACCCAGCAACAAGGGAGCCATTTAGACTAGGACCTGGAAGTGGATGTGGAAGAAATGTAATCTCTTGTCCTAGAAGAGCTTGTTAAATGCCTTTGTCTTCTCTCTTATTTTGTATTTTGTCAGGCACCTCTCACTACAGTAAAATACTTGGAGCACTTTACCTCACTGGGTAAACAACAGAGGCTTTTTGAAGGCTGAGGGGCGCAGGTTAAGGAGCAGAAGGCTCTAATCTCCTGGAGGAGGCAGTGGGACATCTAAAGTTTCTTGCATTGTCTCACTCATGAACTTTTGGAAGATACCTCATATCTAAACCATAACAGTAGGTGCTCTACCACTATGCTACATCCCCAGCCTACCCCCAAATAAGAGCACGTGAGGACTGGAAATCCACCACCTCATGTGTCCACAAGATAACACGTGCTTCGGGTCATGGAGCAGAAAAGCAGAAGGAGACTTGGTTCTTTTTGACCACAGAGCTGCCACACCAGCCTGGGCTTCCTAGCTCCTGACTTCATGTTATATAAAAAACATAATAAATGCCTAATTAGTCTAAGCCTCCATGTCCCCTTCTGTCTGTAGTAGTCTATTACTGTTAGTCAAATGCAATTCCTCCCTGATACAACCACTATCTGTTTAATCTCATGGGTAAAATGATTAAGAAAAACATCTTACAGTCTTTATTGCTTTTTTATCAATATTTTATTCTAAATATTACTATTAAATAAAATGAAAAACCTCTGATTTTCCTTCTCACATTTTCCCTCTCCCCTTTTTATCTTCCAGAAGCTACAAGCCAATTCCTTTTCTTTAATCCCTGGTTTCACAGTCTAGACAAATTTTGATTCTTGCTTTTGTTCTCTAAACTATCAATACAACACGTTTGCCTGATAATCCTCTACTTCTAAGAGTCATATAATTTCACAGTCTAGACAAATTTTGATTCTTGCTTTTGTTCTCTAAACTATCAATACAACACGTTTGCCTGATAATCCTCTACTTCTAAGAGTCATATAATTTACAAATTGGATAAGCATGTATTTTATATATTTTTGGCTATCTCACATATAAAAATATATACCAGAACTAGGACAATGGGGAGGCCTGATGGACACCACTAGAATATTTCTGCCAATAGAAACTTAGCAGCAATCTCTGAATTTGGTTATTCAACTAGTTACCAATGCATTCATTCTAATAATGTACTACCAATATTTCTATACTTTTTCTATAAGAATTTACTGGGCAATTTTTCCAAAAAGACTTCACTAAAGTCCAAATAAATTGTGATTTCTTTATTGCTCTTATCTAACAAGGTTTGATTGATTTATTGACAACCAAATAACAAATCATTTTGGTTGCACGTATTCAGGTCAACATTGTTTACTTGAAAAGCTCACAGATCAATAAATATAAATGTCATTAAAGCATTAACAATGTAGAATTATGATCACCAAGTGCTAACTTTAAAAGGTAAATACTATTATGTTTTATTAAACCTGAAATTATACTATTTGCAAAATAGACTTCTAAATCACACTAAATATGTTATTTTTGCCAGGAAATAATTAACTTAAAGACTAATTCACCAATCAGATGTACAAAGTACTTCACTTTTCAATACAAAGATTAGTAGGCAGTTAATTGTCATCTACCATTCACTTCTTAAAATACGCAGGTACTAATTCAGAATAATTTAACCGTATTACTAATTGTATAAATTTACCAAAATATGTTTACCACTGAGCCCTGGGCATGGTATAGCTTAACAGATATACATTAAAGAATTGGCCATGTCTATAGAATGCAGTAATTTGAGAAGATGATCAGAAGAATAATTCAGAAGGAGAACCAATCCTTTAGGAGGAGGGAAGGGTATTACATTTAACCCACAGAAAAACAAAGGGGCAATCATGTAGGTCAAGACATGTAGGTTGATATAAAAGAATTTTTAAAAGGTTGAAATGTGAGATAGTTTGCTTGTTTTTAACCATAAGAGTGAGAAAAGTCAGAAAGATGACAGAACTCTGATCAGGAAGAGTGGAGCTCACAGGGGCATTGGCAATAGGATCCAGCTGCCTTGGCAAAAGGACTCCCATCTTAAGTAATGGCACTATGATAAGTAACATGCAAACTAATGAAAGGTAAGGAAGACCACACACAGGATGAAGGAAATTGTGGTGAAAGTGTGAGAAATGTATATATGCAGCAGGGACCAAGGCCATGAGGAAAAGAACTTAAAGCATAAATTCTTAAAAAGCTTAACTTGAGCCTCAAAAGAATTCGTGGGAGCTGCAAACTTTTTGTTCCTCTCTGTCCTGAGGTCATGTACAACATGGTTGCATATCTATGTTATCTCTCCTGTTCTACTCATTGGCTTTACTGTCTGAGAGAAACAGAAAGCACTAACTTACCCTCTTGGTGGCTCTGTGTCAAATGATCAGCACTGGGTGAAGCAGCACCCTGTTAGATTTCTCTTTGTGGCACAACCATCTCCCCAAACGGTTGGAGTCTCTGTGGTGTGGGTAGGAGATGGGGATAAGTTGAGAGCAAAACACCTGCACTCAATGGAATGTGAGTTAGAATTTAATTCCAAACAGCAACAGAGCTGTGCTGCAGAATATTTTAGCAAACAAGTATTCCTTTTCATTATTATTTGCTTTTCTAGTTGAAGACCTTTGGTTCTACAGGGAATGTTAGTCATAGCTACTCATTTCTAATCTATCCATGAGTGTTAGAGAAGAATCCATGTACTTTAATAGGTTGTATCTCCAAGAAAAAGACTTTGGGGGCAAAACAGCCTAACAGTTATTACTTTTAGAAAGTTAATAGACTTCACAGTGTTAGTGCAGTTTTAGGTTTTACAGAAAATTTGACAGAATACATCAAATTTCCCTTTGTTCTCTACACCTGTATTTTCTCTTATTATTGGCAATATATGTTTGTGTGGTACATTTGTTGTAAATTATGAACCACTATCAATACTTTATCATTAATTAAAGTCCATAGTTTACATTAGAGCTCACTCTGTTTTGTACGGATATATGGGTTTTTACAAATGCATAAAGTCATGCATACACCATTATAGGATCATAAAGAATAGTTTCACCACCATAAAAATCCTCAGTGCTATACTGATTCACCTCTTCCTCCCTCCCTCCATTCCTTCCTCCCAGGTCCCAAATCCCTGGAAACCACACATCTTTCTACTGCCTCCATACTTTTGCCTTTTCTAGAATGTAATATAGTTGGGATCAGACAATATGTGGCCTTGGCTTCTTTCTCTTAGCAATATTTAAGTTTCCTCCATATTTTCTTGTCTTGATAGCTTCATTTATTTTTATCACTAAATAATATTCCATTGTATATCATTTTTAAAAAGAATTATTATATTTAAAGATTATTTCTAGTGATAAATTATTGCTATCATAAATGATACTTATTGTTAAGGGAAGATTTATGCCCTCCCAGCGTTAAGGCAAAAATCTTCGGTTCATTTCCCTTTGGAAAATAGCTTTTTACCTACAGGTCTATATTAAAGGTCTAGGGTACTGAGAAGAAAGAGATTCCCCTACTGTTAAATGATGGATTATACTGATTAATGTTTCCCAATAGTTACAACATAACAGGGTTGAACACATCAGAGTTGTCTGTCTGAAACAAAGCATGGGTATGCAGTATAACTTGTTACTGTACAGTGAGAGTTATTTCTCCAAATTCTATTGCTTTATGAAATAAAGCAATTAGAATGAAACAATTTTTCTTTCATTCATAAAAATGCCCAAATCTAATCTAATTTGCCACAGCTGGACCCCACCTGCAGATGACTATTTAAGCACTCTGAACATTACACACTTATCTTTTAAATATTGATAATGCCATTTTTCATTTCCTCGACATGAAATCCCACTGGGAATAATTATGCTAATAAACCTTAATGATTCTTGCAAATAAATGATCAAACCAAATTGCTACTGTTGATTTATATTAATGGATGCCTTTAGGATGAGATTTGCCAGTACGGTACTGCCTCTTGAATCTCAATTTATCTTATTTAGCTGAAGAGTGTACATAGTTTGTTAAATAGATGAAGGGTTCAAGCATTACCATCTTGCCTCCTGGCAAATATTCACTTAATGGCATCATTGTATATAACTTCTTTTCCTACTTGTTTTGTTACATGCAGTTAGAAAGTGACTACTTTCTGGTTGATTCAGAATAAACCAGTTTCCATATGTTGAATCTGATTGTTTCATTAAGACAATAAAATGTATTTCTTGATATATTAGCCACCGCAATCTTGAAATCACATTGCCTATATGATGATGTGATCAAGTGTTAAACTGTTTGGAGGTTAAAAGGACTCTATTAAATGGCTTGTTACTTATTTGTGATCTTTCCTGCTCTCTCACTCTCACTTGCTCTTGTGTCTTCACTAAGTCTACCAGAAATAAGAGAATGCTGACTTTGTGAATTCTTAAAAAAAATTAAGAATGACAGACTTATTATATCCTCATTTTCTGATAGTGAGGAGCACTATACAGAAAAAGTGCTTATTCATTGTGGATATGAATGCAAATTTATCTGGGTAATTTCACTAAATTTTCTTAAATTTAATGAATTTGTTTAAAATACCACATAACTGAGAAAAATCACCTTAATCTAGATAATTTGCCTCAATTATCCATTTTTACACATTAAAAGTCACATTCTAAGCATAGGAGAGAAACAATACACACACACAATAGTTGTAGGCACAGAATCACGTTAAAAAGGTAGGTAAGTCAGCAGTAAAATCGGAGACTGGAATATACTTATATACACATATACAGAGTATAGAATTTTTGAGGTCAGATTGTCACAGAGGGATTTGTCATGAGGTATACAGAGACTGTCATTTGATTAGTGGTGAACATGACCACATTATATATGATGGTGCACACCTTAAAACCAGCAACTTGAGAGGATGAGGAGGGAGGATCCCAAGTTCAAGCAAGCCTCAGCAACTTAGCAACTTAGCAAGAACCCATCTCAAAATAAAAAATAAATTAAAAAGGGCTGGGTATGTAGCTCAGTGGTTACACACCCCTTGGTTTAATCCCTGGTACTAAAACAAACAAACTAACAGCAACAAAAACACCTGTAAGTCTTATTGATTTAAAAAGCAGCATACCTACATTGATGCATATGTTCATACATGTATTAACTACCTTTAAAAGGTTTTTTTCTTTTCTTAAAAAATAGTGCCCAATATGATTAAAATTTTCTATTTATGACATTTTTCTCTTGGACAATTAACCAGACCAAAAACTTAAAACCACTAAATGCATAATTTTATTAATTATGGAGTTTTCAAATCTAGCAAAAAAAAATTAGGGGAGGGCAATCCAAAAACCGAATAAGGGGATAGCTAAGTCAATCACAGTATATGAGCTCCTTGCCTGAAAAATGTGAGAGCGTGCAGCGGGCCAGAGGGGCAGACCTAGGAGGGGTGACCTGCGAGGACAGGGCAGCATCACCAGAAAGAAGAGCCAGGCTGTGAGAAGCTCAGCACTGACTCTAAGGCTTTGGGAAAAGAGCGACACAATGCCCTCCAGGGAACAGAAGACAGTGGCCAATGAGAAGGAAGAGTCAAAGAGCTCAAGTTTGCCGAGAATACAGAGCAGGAAAGAAGTACTGGACCAAGCTGTGTGCATTGTCCTAAGACCCTGACACCACCCCGACCATTGCTAGATTGCAGGGAGATAGAGAGGCTGAATCAATTAACTGAAAGAGAACGCAGACAAGAAGAGCTTCAAGGTAACAGATGACAAAGTGTGCAAAGAAGTGCAGTGTAAAGCACCATCCTGCTACCATACCTTTTATTGAGCACCTATCACATGCTAGTCACTTCAGATATAATTGTCTTTAATCATCACAACAACATTTTCATTTGAAAAAAATGAGTTTCAAAGCAGTAACTAGTCAAGTTCAAAAGTGGGGCCACTGGATAGGACAGAGATTTATACTAAGTCTGATCCCCCAGCTCATGATCTTTTCATGAGTCCAATGTTTTTAAAACTGTGGATCACAAATGGAAGATAACAGTCCAGAAAACATTTTATGGAATATTTTCCTCAGTATCTCAGGCATCAATCTAGCACAATACTTTTTCAACTAGTCACTGAATCAGACATTTCTAAACTGTTTTCAACAAACTATACTAATTCTTCCAATGATTGTGGCATTATAAATCAAAGCAACCCCTCATTTATTCTCTCCTAGATAGGCCTAACTTTATTTTATTAAAATATGCATGACTATAATTATAGTGTATATTAATATAATATTACACTGTTGATATACAATAAAATATGGAACATACAAAAAGCATTATACGACATATGTTATACAGCAATAATAACTATTTATCAAGTATCTAGAGCTGGTTGATTTGTGTCCAGATAAGTATTAATTTTCTCAGAGACAGAAACTTCCCTATGTTGGAAATATGAGGAATACTAGGGGAAACTGAGGCAAGTACATAGGCTGCTTCTGGAGAGAAAAGAAATAACAATTTCTTTTTTTAATTTATTTTTTAGGTATAGTTGGACACAACACCTTTATTTTATTTACTTATTTTTATGTGGTGCTGAGGATTGAACCCAGGGCTTCACACTTGCTAGGTGAGTACTCTACTGCTGAGCTACAACCCAGGCACCAGAAACTACAATTTCAATTCTAAGTTTAGAAGCAATCAGTGCCAGCGGATTCCAAATAGATCAGCAGATACAGTGATGAAATCCAGACAAAAGATCCTTCCATCAAACCCATTTCTCTGAGACAGTTGGTAAACTTACTTAATTTGTTTGGTTGTCTACTTCGTGACTGCTGGTCACATAGAATGAAAACTTTTATTATCATTGGTCTCTTGTTCTATAAGATGCTGCTGGGAAAATGGCTAATAAAGAAGCATTAGTCATTAAAATACCCAAAAAAGGAAGAAGAAAAGTTTAAAGAAAATTAAAATGGGGTCATAAGTGTCAATAGCACATGTTCTACTCCCTGTGCTTTTTTGATTCTTTTTTGGTTGCTTCCTTGGTTCTCTATTTCCAGATTAATGTATTCATATCTCTCCACCACATTCTGTTCTCTAGGACTTTCCTTTCTTAGTAGATATTCCTAGGAAATAGTCAAATAATAATCCACAAAGGCTAATCTAGTCCCTTAATTTTTTAGAATTTATTAAGAAACCTGGCATTTAGTGACTGGAACTGAACTAACTTTAGTTTATCCATCAATAAGAAGAAAAACCCCTGCTAACCAAGCCATCATGAATCATCTATTTTAACACCCATCCCAATAGCAGAAAGGTTATTTTTTTAATGTATATCTTAGAATCTGAGACATGGATTTTTTCCCCTAGAAGTTAATGTTATTCCCATACACATATCAGAATGTCATGCTACCATGAAAGAGTCCAAATAAGGAACTGTGATAATGGCAACTACAACAACCAACAGAAAGTAGTGCTGTCAAGCCCTCACTAGAAGAGCAGGTTCCTAACTCTTTTATAGTTATCTTTTTATTTTTCCTCCTTGGCATCAACCAGGGTAATCCTAAACTATGCATCGGCTAGGGGTTTTCCGAGACAAATACCATGACAGAATTGAACAGTCAAGAGATTTCTTTGGAGTACAGCTCAAGAAGAATAGAGGGAGTGGGGAGCAGGGGAAGGCACTGAGGGCCTTCAGACATTATCTGGGTCTGACACCTGTAAAAGGAGAGAGGAATAGAACAAGGAGGTGCCTCAACTCTAAGGAAGACTATTGGAAAGTCCCAAGAGAAGACTTCCCATTAGAGATGTCCCATGTTGAGCCCTCAGGAAGAGACTCCTCTCGGTGAACATGCAGCTTCTGGAGGTTTTTGGCCAGAGACTTTCCCTAAGGACACACCTGAGCAGGACACCTCCGCACCTGCCACATGGGGTGCACACTGACACATGGGGTGCCTCAATGTTTCCCACATTTAGAGTGGCAGTCATTTCCTCTGATCTCCTCATGTGTCATCTTTGTCTCTGTTGTTCTCCTTCACTCTTTTCTAAAAACACTCTCCATGCTAGTCTGTTCTGCTCGCATTTTGTAATCAGGCATATAGAATCCTTGAGGGATAGCAGAGCCAGTAACATACTACTAGGACCAGGCATCACTCCTGCTGTCAACCCAAAACCCCGGTTTTTCCAGGAGTCCTACCCGAATTCTCCTCTATTCCCAGAGTTCCCCTGTTAGGTATGCAAATTAAAACATAATCCCTCCCACTCCCCTTTTGCAACCCTTGCTGCATAAACAGTGCTGAAAATATTTAAATTTTAAAAACTGAGACTTGGAAATAGGAAATATTCATGAGATAAATCTTCAGGTACTTAATGGAAGATTATGAAGAAAGAACAAATATTCAAATAATATTTCAAACACATACTCATAGGATCTTTAAAGATGCAATACGGAATCAATTTGTAGAATACAGTGGCAAGAATAAACAGTATCTTTGACCTTGAACAAGTCACTTAACCTCCCTGACATCTGTTTGTTCCTCTATAAAATGAAGAGGGCGAGCTAGATGATCCTTGAGGCCTCTTCTAGTACTAACGTTCTATGACATAAAAGTCAACTTAGAGATTAATTGGGTTTCTGAGCCTAGAGCAATTAATTACATTGTTGCTGCCCTTTAACAGACCCATCACAGAAGAAAATTAGCTTCAACTGACAGATTTAATCTTCACAAACTCATGTTGATTTTAAGTCCAACGTTATTTTTTAAGATTTGCAAATTGATGCTCTCACAAAAGGTTCAATAGCTTTCTGGGCAAGGAGTTAGACCTGATAGACAAACTGCAACACTAAGGTCATTCCTTCCCATTTAAAAAACGTTGTCATTGTGCTGACATTTTTTTTCTCTTCATTCTTTTAGTACTCAGAATCTCAGCAGGATTATATGATTATATCATGTGCAAGTACGAATATGTAACAATGAATTCTACTGTTATGTATAATTATAATGCACCAATAAAGAAGAAAAAAAACCACAGAAGCTCAGCAGGTACTAGACCAGAGTTTTATAGAATGATAGACTCTGGTTTTGTGAAGTTCTTGCCAATTTCTAAAATGCTCAAGGATATTTGATCAGAGACTTTAATCCCATTGTGTTTTCTTATTGAGTTTCTGCATTCCCCTTATTTTGTCTTTACTATATTTGGGTCAACTTTGAACTGTTTGTAGAAAATGTGGTTAATTTTCCAGCAAATTTTTTAGCAAACCACAAAATCAGTTTTGATTTCCAGTTATAAGGAACTATTTTATTTTATCCTCCTTTTAACCTTTATATTTAAACAGTGCTGATATTTTCTCACTTTCCTCTTGAATATTATAGTGTAAACCTACTTAAGATTTATTTAGGTAAAGAAGATTGAACCTAGAGGTGCTTCCACTGAGCTACATCTTCAGCCCTTTTTGAGACAAAGCCTCAATGAATTGCTGAGGTTGGATTTGAACTTTCAATCCTCCCGCCTCAGTCTCCTGAGCCACTGGGATTATAGGAATGTGCCACCATGCCCAACAACCTACTTAAGATTAAAAACTTAATCCTACAACTTTGGTTTATTGAATGTTTATAGCTTTCTGACATCCAGTTTCTACCACTATCTCATGTACCCTTGCATTGATAATTCTGACATACAGAAAGATATGGAGAATACAAGAGTACCCGTGTACCTATAACTTGACATGAAAACTATAGAAGCCATTTTTGTGCACCCTTTCTCCCAAGAGGTAACACCATTCTGTATTTAATAGATGTCATCTCCTTCCATGTCTTTATGCTTACAGTACCTCTAAAAAATCGTGATGTTATTTTGCATGTTCTAATAAAATTGAGACATACTTCTTTAAACTACTTTTGATTTCATATCATCTGTGAGATTAGTCAATGATATTACATGCACATCTACTTAGCGTTTTCATTAAGCTATGGTTTACATTTTTTACTTTCTCTTAGATGCCTTTGAATGAACAGAAAATTTAAACTTAATATCAAAGTTAATCATTTTCCTATGTCTTAAGCTTTTGTCTTAAACAATCCTTTAAAATATGAAGATGTAGCTCAGTGGAAGCACCTCTAGGTTCAATCTTCTTTACCTAAATAAATCTTAAGTAGGTTTACACTATAATATTCAAGAGGAAAAGCCTTAAGTGACACAATTTTAATTCACCTAGGATTTATATGTATATTTTGTCAAATGTGAGGTAGCCATTCAAGTTTCTTATAGACATGCCTTGGAGATGTTGTGGTTTTGATTCCAGACCACTACAATGAAAAGAGTATCACAATAGTGTGAGTCATGAGTTGTTTTGGTTTCCCAGTGAATATCAAAGTTAATTTATATTATGCTCTTTGGTATACAGTAAGTAGTCCACTATGTATATGATAGCATTATGCTTAAAAAATAATGCATATGCCTTAATTTAAAAATACTTTGTTGCTAAGACATACCATCATGTGAGCCTCCATAAAGTTGTCATTTTTTTGCATGGAGTGTATTGCCTGTACACTGATGGCTGCTGACTGATCAGGGTGGTGGCGGCTGAAGTCTAGGGTGGCTCAAGTGATTTGTTAAAATGAGACAGTGAAGTCTGCCTCTTTGACTGACTCTTCCTTTCATGCATGATTTCTCTGTAGCATGCGATGCTGTTTGACAGTATTTTACCCACAGTAGAACTTTCCAAATTGGATGCAATCCTCTCAGTCCTGTCACTTCCATTCCTTATAAGACTATGTAATACTCCAAAACCTTTTGTTGTCATTTCAATAACATTCATAGCATCTTCACAAGGAGTAGAGTCCATCTCAAGGAACCATTTCTTCACCTGTTCATAAGAATCAATTCCAAATCTACTAAAGTTTTATCATAAGATGGCAGCACTTCCATTTCATCTTGAGGCTCCATTTCTAATTCCAGTTCCCTTGCTCTTTCCACCTTATCTGCAGTCACTTCCTCCACTGAAAACTTGAATCCTTCAAACTCATCCATGAGGGAATCAACTTCTTCTAAACTCCTGTTAGAGTTCATATGTTGACTTATTTCCAGGGATCACACATGTTCTTAATGGCATCTAGAATGGTTGATCTTTCCAAGTTTTCCATTTACTTTGGAAATTCATCAGTGAATTCACTTGAAGGAAGCTACAGCATTATGAAATGTATTTCTTCACTTTATCTTGGCCAAAAGGCTGAGAAGCAATGCAAAATATATTTCTTTAATCATAAATCTTGAGAGTCAAAATAACTTTATCCCTGGGCTGCAGAATGGATGCCCAATTCAATCCTGCCATTATGTCTAACTATAAAGAGGAAAGGGTCTCATTGGTAATTATCAACTCTACGTGGGAACTATTTTTTATTGCTACTTTATTTACTTTTTGGTATAAATTCAAAGTATTTTCAATTTCACCAGGGCTGGTTGTGCCAGAAATCGTCCAAATGATTCTTCACCTCATTTCATGCCTGTAAACTTAATCCTAACAAATAGTATCCAACATTTACTCATTTTACTATTGCTATTAGCATTTCACATGCACGAACTCAACCTTTTCAATAACTCTGTGGGTAGGCACTATGATTATTATTTGATAAAGACAAAAATGAAGACCCAGATTAGTTAACTTAGGATATCTAAGATAATTCAACTGTGAAGTGATAAAGCTAGGATTTGCTAGTCCCTGTGCCACTGGTCCACAGTGCTATCCAAACAAAACGTGAATAGCAATAAGCTGTATGTAAGCAGATGAACTTTTCTCAGCACCTCCAGATGCTGGGAGTAGCGCAGATAGGAGCTGGGCCTAAGAAGTTCCTGGTACCAACTCCTAGCCCAACCACAGAGTTAGATTTTCAGACAAAAGTAGAACATAATAAAAATCTGATTTTCCAAATTCTTGTTCAGACATATGCAGAATTTACTATAAGTTCCTTACTCTTTCATGTACAGGTTTTTGCAGAAAGATAGAGTAAGATATGCTAAGAGCCATAGCCAAGTAGAATGATGCATGGCATTTTTGGTTGAAAGGTGATGCTAGCAAGCTATTGCGATGATATGATTATGTTAAGATCTGCATTCATATGGATATTAGACCCCTGCTGTCCACCTCGGCCTGCTAAGGGACTCCTGGAGAGTTCCCATTGGTTGGGGAAGTGTGGTAGGAGGGAATTCCGGAGGAGGGATTTCCTGTTGGTGTCCAGGAGAACGCTGTGTGTGTGTGTGTGTGTGTGTGTGTGTGTGTCTGTCTGTCTGTCTGTCGGCATATTGCCCGGAGAGCATACAGGGCATTGGCGGGAGTTTTGAAATAAAGTTTGTTCCTGTTTGAGTGGCTCGTGATTTTGTGCCCAGGCAGACTGCGGCAAAGATAAAGTATAATTTAGTCTTATTTCAGAGACTAAACTTGCCAGGGTAAAAAAATCGAGGTAAAAGAGGCTGTTTTGTTTGCATCCACTAGCCAGGCCTGAGTAATAAAGCCTTCAGTCATTTGTTCTTATTGCTTCACTGACACAAGAATCCATTTTTTCCTCATGTGGGCTGCCTCCACCTTATTTCTCACCTCTAAGTTACAGAACACATTAATTCTAAGTTATGCTTTCTCAGGGCCCAATCTGCAGTTCTTACATAGGCAAAACTATAATGGGAAGCCTGAATAATTAGTTCTTCCAGCATCATCCAGGCTGAGGGTTTTATTTTGTTTATTTTAAAGAAAACTCAGGGGACATGAATGTAGATGAGGCTGCAGCATTAGTAAGAGTTGGATTTTATTTTTCTAATCAGCCAGACTGGCTACTGCAGGTGACCAGGAAAAGTCAGGAGTTTGGATCTGTAAAATCTGAATTGTCTACATCTCAGAGATTTTGAACAGGCAGTTGTATGTACAAATCTATAGTCAGAGAAATGAGGGCTAGAAGTATAGACCTTCAGAGTAGATAGTGAAGAAATGGATATAGCTGCTGTCTCTTATGTCCCAAGGATGGGATTTGGGGGCAGGACCACTCAAATTCAGGACTCTATTCAAACATTTCTGGCTTCCTCTTGTCCACGGGCTTGGATATCCAGTGCCCTTCAAATAACACTACCTTGGCTACTTACCTGCCCACGGGTATTCCACAACTCACTTAATACATATTTAGCACTTGTATGTGCTAGTTATTATTAGGTGGTGGGGATGGAAAGCCAAATAAAATACTTTCTGTTCTTATGAAATTTTCAATTTACTGAGGAAGAGGGTCACAAATAATTACAACAAAATAGTTATCTTGATTCTTCATCAGTATCAGTTTGTTTTCCATGCTCATTTCTACTAACCTAGTTTAGGTCTTAAAAGTGACTAATAATGCCCTAACCACTCCATCTGTTCAATCTCTCCCATCTTGCTTTTCCAGTTTAAACCTTGCTGCCAGATTCCTCTTCTTGAAACACAACACTGTTCATGCCATTTGTTAAGTAAGGAAGCATTCATTGAACAACCTACTAAGTACACACACACACACACACACACACACACACACATAAAACAACGACAACAGCAACATAAAAAAAAACAACAACAAACAAACAACAACAACAACAACAAAAGAAAAACCCAAGGTCTTCCCGTAATGTAAGGTCAATTTCTGGTTCAAACATCCGAACTACATAATCCATTAGAAATAACCTTCTAGAAGTAACGAGTCATTATCTAGTCCACACATGAATGCCCTTTAAATGGTATTAAATGTAAATTGAAAGCTGAATAAAATCACATTTACCTTAAAAACTTCTAAAGACACACAATGAAGTTTTATGAAAAGAGCCCAGTATAAGTTAAAAAAGCTAGAAATTTGTGTATGTAAGTCCTTCCTGCTTACCAGTGAGAGCATGTGGTAAGCCATTGTTGTAAATTGTGGCCGCCATTAGAAGATGGTGCCGGCTTCCACTGTGGCCTGTGATAAACAAATTCCTTTGTGGAGAGTTGGCACGCTATCTCTTGCCACCCTATAAGAAAGATCCACGCGGCGGCTTAAGATTGGTATGTGGGAGGCTTTATTAGGCTGTGCTTGGGCCCTCGGGGAGAAAGAAAGAAAGGGAGTCACTAAAAGATACTTAAATCAAGGCCTGAATAAACTGCTGAAAGAAGATTCCTGAGTTGCGTCTTCCTTGCAGGCAAGGGGTCGCGACAAGTGGTGCCGAGACCCGGGAACCAGAACTTTCAGCAGTCAGGGGTGGTGCACCAATTAGTCCCAGGTAAGTGGGACCCGCAGGTAAAGCGGAGATCAGTCCCAGGTTAATTGGGACCCGCTGTTAAAGCGGAGATTAGTCCTAGGTAATTAGGACTCGCTGTCAAAGCAGCAGCTCCTCTGTAAAGCCAGAGAGAGCATTAAATCTTATTGCAGCTGCACTGTGTACTTTTGCTCTTACTTTCACTCTTGTTTTTTGTGTGTCTTTTGTTGTGTCATGGGTGCCGTATCTTCAAGTCCGCTTCTCCTGGCCCTAGATAACCTGTTACGTTCCAAGGGCCTAGAAGTGAAACGTAGTACTTTACAGAGATTTTTACAGAAGACAGATATTGCTGCATCGTGGTTTCCGTTCTGGGGCAGCTTTACTCTACCTAGCTGGGATAAGTTAGGCACAGACCTTGACTTTGCTTCTGAGCAGGGCATATTAGAGGGTGGGGTGATACCCCTTTGGAAGATGATTCGTAGTTGCCTCACAGATAGCAGATGTCAGGAAGCACTTACTAAAGGACAAGAAGTTTTAGAGCAGTTACATGAAGAAAAATCAGAAATGGCAGGCAGTGAGGTATTTCAGGAGGGTGGGAGTGTGCGGAGCGAGAAACAGGGGAGGAGGCGATTGTCTCTGGCACGGAGTGAAATATTTCAAGAGGAGGGGAATGTGCAGAGCGAGAAACGGGGGAGGAAACACTTGTATCCAGATCTCAGTACACTGCGCACACTCCCATGCAAAAGTGGGTCAGAAGAGGAGGAGGATGAACAGGAGGAGCTCGGGAGACTGTCTCGGCAGCTAGGGAGTTTAACTATGGGAGAAGGGAACAAAAATAAACAGGAGCTCAAGAAAAATGATCCTCCGGACCCGCCGCCGTACGGTGAGGGTGTTTCGAGGAGAGCTTTCCATGCCCAAACATGGAGGGCTGTTAATGCTGAGATGGGTCTTGCTTATCCAGTTTTCCAGGATGACAATAGGGGAAGATTCCATGAGCCCTTAGATTTCAAAATTGTGAAGACCCTGGCAGAGTCTGTGCGTACTTATGGGGTGGATGCCGCCTTCACATTAACTCAGGTGGAGAGTCTGTCTAGATACTGTATGACTCCCTCTGATTGGGCTAGCCTTGTTCGGGCTTGTGTTTCTCCAGGCAAATATTTGGACTGGAGAGCCTTTATGCTAGAGGGTGCTGTAGAGCAGGCTGCCCAAAACTATGCTGCGGGACACCCCCATTGGGACAAGGAAATGCTTTTGGGACAAGGCAGATTTGCTAATCAACAAACAGGATACCCCCCTGAGGTATATGAACAGATCAATAACATTTGTATCCGTGCATGGAAATCACTCCCAAATAGAGGAGAAGTGTCTGGCAATTTAACAAAAATCATGCAAGGCCCCACAGAACCTTTCTCGGACTTTGTTGCTAGGATGGTGGATGCCGCAGGAAAAATCTTTGGTGACCCTGATAGAGCAATGCCCTTGATTAAACAACTTGTTTTTGAGCAATGCACCAAAGAATGTGATGCAGCAATCGCTCCTTATAAAAACAAGGGCATGGAAGCTTGGATGAAAGTGTGTAGAGAGCTTGGAGTACCTTTAACTAATGCAGGTCTTGCAGCTGCTGTCCTTCGGATTGCAAAAGGGGGCGGTCCTGGTGCCGGAACATGCTTCCATTGTGGTCAATCCGGCCATTTCAAACGTGACTGTCCCAAAAAAGGCAATTTTACTGGACCTCCTCGTGGTGGCCCTTCTAATGGCCCTCGTCAACCGGGGCTGTGTCCAAAATGCAAAAAGGGGAAGCATTGGGCAAGAGAGTGTAGATCAGTGAGGGACATCCATGGACAGCCTATTTCAGCTGGGCCAAAAAACGGCCGAAGGGGCCCCCGACCCCAGGGCCCACGAATATATGGGGCAATGGAGAATGTCACACCCGAACCCGAGACATGGCCTTCTCTGCGCCATCCCACGAGATGCGGAGAGCCACTACAGGTGCCACGGGATTGGACCTCTGTTCCACCTCCAGACTCGTATTAACACCTAAGATGGGAGTTCAATTGGTGGAAACTGAGTTCAAAGGGCTTTTACCCCCTGGCACTGTAGGTTTGTTAATTGGACGTGCATCCTCTATCCTACAAGGTCTTCATGTTTTCCCCGGAGTTGTAAACCCTGATACTGTAGGGGCAATAAAGGTTATGGTGCAAGCTCCAAGGGGCATTGTGTCTATCTCCCCAGGGGATCGGATTGCTCAATTGCTAATTTTGCCTAGTTTGCATAATCACTTCCCTGCTGACTCAAGGTCACGGACAGGAAATCAGATTGGTACCACCGGAGGAAATTGTGCCTATTTGTCACTGGATATGAGCAATCGCCCCACTTTGGAATTAAGCATAGAAGGTAAATCTATTGTGGGATTGCTGGACACAGGAGCAGATCGTAGTATCATAGCCCTTAAGGACTGGTCTAGGGGATGGCCAGTGCAGGCTTCTGATCAATCCTTAAGAGGACTTGGATATGCCCAAGCCCCTCAAATCAGCTGTAGACATCTATCTTGGAAGGACTCGGAAGGACACGATGGTACCTTTCAGCCTTATGTACTTGATTTACCTATTTCTTTATGGGGCCGTGATCTGATGAAAGACATGGGGTTCACTCTTAGTAATGACTATTCCCCAGTGTCTCAACATATCATGCAAAATATGGGGTATAAGCCAGGTCTAGGACTAGGAAGGCACCTACAGGGACATAAGCAAATGTGCAAGGTCATCAAAAGCTTAACAGGTTTGGTCTGGGTTTTTCCTAGGGGCCACTGGGGCTCAAATACCCATAACATGGCTCACCGAGGAGCCTGTTTGGGTGCCTCAGTGGCCTCTTCCCTCGGTTAAACTGGCAGCAGCCCATGATCTAGTCAAAGAACAACTTGATTTGGGTCACATCCAACCTTCTACTTCTCCATGGAATACTCCCATATTTGTCATTAAGAAAAAATCAGGGAAGTGGCACCTACTGCATGATCTACGAGCAGTTAATGCTCAGATGCAGCTTATGGGGCCCATTCAAAGAGGGCTGCCTCTGCTCTCCTCTGTTCCTCAAGGCTGGCATATAATTGTTATTGACATTAAAGACTGTTTCTTTTCCATTCCTTTGCATCCTAAAGATTCCCAACGTTTTGCTTTCACCCTTCCCTCGTGTAATCATGAGGAACCAGATCAAAGGTTTGAGTGGGTGGTGTTGCCACAGGGAATGGCTAACAGTCCCACGATGTGCCAGATGTATGTGGGAAAGGCACTCGCACCTCTCAGACATAAGTATTCCTCCACCAAGATCATTCACTATATGGATGATGTGTTATTGGCCGCAAAATTAGAACAGACAGTTTATGAGGCTTATAAAGAACTCGTGATGCTGTTGGCTCAACATGGACTGCACATCGCACCTGAAAAGGTTCAAACGGGGGATTCTATCAGGTTTTTGGGAGCGACAATTGGGTATGACAAATTAAAACCACAAAAAATTACCATCAGGACTCAAGATCTCTGAACTTTAAATGATTTTCAAAAATTGCTGGGAGATATTAATTGGATAAGAGGATATTTACATATTCCTAATATTGTGCTCCAGCCTTTGTATGCTACTCTTAACGGTGATCCAGATCTTGCTTCCCCTCGTAGCCTCACTACTGAGGCTAGAGCGGCCCTTATAAAAGTAGAACAAGCTATACAGCATGCCACTCTATGCAGGCTCCAGAGTGATAAGCCTTTCCAGTTATGTGTGCTTGCCACTATGCGGCAGCCTACTGGAGTACTGTGGCAAGATGGGCCTTTACTATGGATCCACCCACATGTATCCCCAGGAAAATCCTTAGAATATTATCCTGATGCTGTTGCAGCATTGGCACTTAAAGGGATTCAACAAAGCATTCAATTTTTCGGCCAATCACCTTCTTCTCTTATCATACCCTACACTAAAGCTCAACTTAATGTTTTATGTGCTACTCTAGACAACTGGGCTAGTCTGTGTTGCTCGTTTCAAGGGAGTATTGATAATCACTACCCTTCTCATCCATTACTCCATTTTGTTAAAGAACATCCCATCATTTTCCCTAAGGTAACTTCATCCAGTCCAATTCCGGGGGCTGTTAACATTTTTACTGATGGTTCCAAGTCTGGAATGGGAGCTTATGTAATTAATGACTCTCCCCCTATCCAGCATCAATTTGCTCCTGGAAATCCACAATGGGTAGAACTACAAATTGTTATTGAAGTTTTTAAACAGTGTTCTTTTCCTTTTAATCTTATTTCAGACTCCAGCTATGTGGTACAAGCACTAAAAGTCCTGGAGGCCGTGGGAACTATTAGTGATGCCCATAATGTGTCTGTTTACTTTACTCAGCTTCAACAGCTTATCTCTAACCGCACTGCTTCTTTTTATCCAATGCATATCAGGGCTCACACCTCTCTTCCTGGTCCGTTATCCCAAGGTAATGCCTGTGCGGACTTAGCCACTAGAAGTCAATTGATAAGCTTGGCTTCCTCCTTAGAGGGGGCTAAATTGTTTCACCAAAACTTCCATGTTAATGCATTAACGTTGCGCAGGCGTTTTTCCATTTCAAGAGCGGATGCTCGGCAGATAATATTGCAATGTCCCCATTGTGTCACATTTCTTCATCCCCCTAATTATGGAGTAAACCCACGGGGATTAAAGCCATTGGTTGTTTGGCAAATGGATGTGACACATATACCTGACTTTGGTAACCTTAAGTATGTGCATGTTTCCGTTGATACATGCTCTGGAATTATCCATGCTTCTGCTTTATCGGGAGAAAAGGCACGTAATGTCATTACTCACTGTTTAGAGGCATGGGCAGCATGGGGTGCACCTGCATCCCTTAAGACTGATAATGGACCTGCTTATACTGGCAGACAATTTACAGCTTTTTGTTCTACTATGGGAGTGCAACTTACTCATGGTTTGCCTTATAATCCTCAAGGACAAGGCATTGTTGAGCGTGCTCATCGCACCTTAAAGGAAACTTTACAAAAACAAAAAGGGGGAATAGGAGCTGAACACACTCCTAAAGAACGCCTGTCCTTAGCTCTCTTTACCATTAATTTTTTGAATTTGGATATTCATGGTCGCTCTGCGGCCGATAGACATGTGTCCCCTCAGCCCTCTGTGATTGGCTATGTTAAGTGGAAGGATGTTCTTACGGGCCAATGGAATGGCCCTGACCCCGTGCTGACATGGGCACGAGGATCTGTATGTGTTTTTCCCCAGGATCGTACGGAACCGTTGTGGGTCCCTGAACGCTTGACAAGAAGAGTCTTGACACCAGCTGACCAGCAACAAGAGATACCACAACAATCCTGTGATGAGGATCTTCATTCTGCTAAGTGCTCTGGCTCTGGTGCTGGTGCCGATGGCACAGGCGACACCAATGCGGTGGTGGGCAGTGGCACGGGCCTGGCCAATGCCGATGTCGGTTCATGGTAATTCTAATGTCCTCCCCACTCTTTTTTCTACCTCATGTGAGATGTCTGCTCCCTGTGCCTCTCCTAGAGGGGACATGGAGAGAATTTTTAATCAATCTCAAGTTAATCTTACAGGAGTTTTTTGTTTCAGCCTTAAAAACGCTAATTGCATTCGCCTTAAGACCAAAAATTTGACTAACTGGGAGGACCCATTGCGGTCCAATCAGGTCTCAGGAAGCATTATCAGTGATATATTGAGCAAGGTAGCTTCGGGGAAGCAATCAGGCTCAGGGACCCCCGCAAACAGCAGCTCTGCTCTCAACATAACTACCTTGGCTATTATCTCCGAGGTACTAATTCCAGTGCCTGCTTCTTCTAGTAGTATTGATAATGCCACTCATTTTAAGGCCTCTCCTTACTGTTCCCCTAATCTTGGTTTCCCCCCAACATTTATGCCTTGTCAGGATCATTCTTGGGAGAAACATCAAGTTGCTAAAGGTTTCTCCTTTTCCCCCTCTCTTAATAGGTATGTTTATAACTTCAACAATAGTGCCAGCTCCTCTACAGGAGTAGGTTGGTCCTGGTTTCAATGGCTGATTTCTAATGAAAAGGGGGCTTCAGCCGATATTTCTGCATTGTCTCAGTTGGTAGGAGCCAAAAGTTGGCTGGCTAATATTTCTGGTACTGTTAGGGAAAGTGAACAAGGTAATAGACTTACATCTGTTTCATTCAACTCTCTGTTGTATAATGCCACATTGCCTCCTGCAATGGTCTGTGTCCAATCCCCCTTCTTATTCCTTTTGGCTGAGGCCACCTCATCAGGGATGCTGGATTGTTCTCATACTACCTGTCTCTTATCTGAGTGTTGGAATGGTTCCTGGACTGTAGCAGTGTTTATGAAAATTCCAACTTTTGTTCCAATCCCGGTCACTGCGGATCCTGATAAATTCCCTATTGTTGAGCTACTTAGAATCCGCAGAGATTTTGGGATCACAGCGGCTATAGTGACAGCCGTGGCGATATCTGCTTCTTCAGCGGTTACGGCCGGAATGGCTATGGCCAATCAAATACAAACTGCTGCCACCATTAATCAAGTTGTCCAACAAACTTCCACCATACTTGAATCCCAAAATACAATTAATCAACATATTTTGTCAGGGATTTTAGCTGCCAACCAAAGAATAGATTTACTCCAAGCTCAGGTAGAAGAATTGGCTGACTTAGTACTTTTGGGTTGTGTTGACCAACGTGCACATTTATGCATAACCTCTGTCAGATTTAATGATTCCAGGAATGCTTCCCGCATCATTGGCGAATATTTGGCTGGAAATTGGTCCATGGAAGCGGAAGACATGATCCAGTCTCAACTAACCCAGATAGCTGTCTTGAATAACACCCGTGTTGATCCCGTGACTTTGGGTCAATTCACCGATTGGATATCTTCTGCTTTTTCCATTTTTAAAGAGTGGGTGGGGGTAGGCATTTTTGGTGCAATGTGTTGCTTCGGTATGTTTCTCTGTTTGTGGTTTCTCTGTCGCCTCAAGGCCCGCAATGCTCACGATAAGGCTATGATCATCCAAGCTCTTGCAGCTTTAGAAAATGGCAATTCACCTCAAGTCTGGCTTGCGCAGCTTAAACAGTAAATCTTTGACATGGTCGTTGCACCCCAAGTTGTTATAACATTGCACTGGAATCGGCATGTCTTTCCTCGTTATTCTCTTAGTGTTGGAAAGCCCTTGCACTCTGCCGGTCTTGCTGCCATTGCACGCAGGTGGGTTTCCACACTAATACTTCTCTATCGCCTTAAAGTCCGTGCCTTTCTTTCAGGGTGCTGTCAACTCGTTTGTCGTTGTGTACAGCCACAGAACAGCCTCAGCTGTCCCCCTTCGTCCACCTTCATCACGATGCAGGATGCGAGGCAAAGCACTGCACTTGAGTGATCCCTCAACGGACCTCAAGGAAAGCATGTCCTATTGCATGCGGGTTTGACGTCCACACCCCCGCCCTACGAAAAAAGACGTCGGCTGATATGGGGTCAGGTCTGGGGAAGGCGCCTCCTTAGGACTGAACCATACATTGCAGCCACTTCTGCACAGTAGGATAGGACCTCTACTTTCGCCTGCATTGTTTTATAAATTAGAAGGGGGAACTGTGGTAAGCCATTGTTGTAAATTGTGGCCGCCATTAGAAGATGGCGCCGGCTTCCACTGTGGCCTGTGATAAACAAATTCCTTTGTGGAGAGTTGGCACGCTATCTCTTGCCACCCTATAAGAAAGATCCACGCGGCGGCTTAAGATTGGTACGTGGGAGGCTTTATTAGGCTGTGCTTGGGCCCTCGGGGAGAAAGAAAGAAAGGGAGTCACTAAAAGATACTTAAATCAAGGCCTGAATAAACTGCTGAAAGAAGATTCCTGAGTTGCGTCTTCCTTGCGGGCAAGGGGTCGCGACAAGAGCACAAGACTCTCGGCTGGTATTCAAGGCCTTTCCGGTTAAGGCATTCCAGGATTAGCTTTTGGGAATCTTTCTTCACACTGCCTTTCCTGAATGTGTTTTCACAGTGCCACTCTTTACCCCGTTCCCACACAATCCAATCCTACACATCCATCCAGGTTTTACCTTCAGTAAAACCAACTCATTCCCACCAGCTGAGCCATTACCTCCCTCACCTGAGATCTGTAGGCTTTATTTTTTCCCTTTATGGGTTTCCACTTTTGGTGATCAGTGCACCTGTGAAATCTGTGAAATCTGTGGAAGGTCTGTGAAATCTGGCCCCATCTCTTGGATGCATCTATCTCCTGCATGCTGCTCAGCATCAGGACTTGAAAGTTTTATTAGAGTTTTGTGGAATACATAGAGCAGCATTTTTCTGGATCTGGCTTCTATTTTGTAAAGAAAGGAAGCTCTATTAATGTTCCCACTGGATGTATATTCTGATTCCTAAATTTAAAGCATTAGATATCTATTGGTATGTACCAAATACTAACCCCTAACAATGCCTGATAGCTATCTGATATTGTGTGTTTTCCATTTCAAAAGATAATTGTGATTTTTGTTATGGGGGAGGGGGATAATAGATAAGAAACAATTAGCTTATACATAAAATATAATAAGGTGTTAGTTGTAAGCAATAGAAAACAATAAAGTTGCTTCTAGATGGAGGAGATGCATGTGATTAAGAGGCAGTGTGGACTATTGAAAGGGAAGAGTTTTTAGCTGAACTTGGATTTGAGTTCCTATTGAAGAGTTTGGAAGTCCTGAGCATCTTAAGGCTGAGCCAGGGACACTAGAGGGAGCCAAGGCTTGCAATGTGGAGAGAACACTTCCTGGCTTAATTAGCCTTGGGTTCACCACTTCTAAAACATTTGCTTAGTAAATTGAGCAGGTTAATCTTTATTACACATTCAGATGCTTCTAGAGAACAGTTTCTAAAAATTCAAACTGTGTTGTCTATTTTCAGTTGTTTTATAATAATAAATACTCAGCACCCAATGTCTCTATTTCATATTGCTTTGCCAGTCACTGTTTCCTGAGCCTTAACTATGAGCTAATCTAAGACATTTAACAACCACTCTGTTAGGGGTGGAAGTACACAAGGATCATGAGGGACCCTGATCCATGCACCTCCCACCCACTTGGACTGTCCCAGAGCAGGGTTACCCCATGATACCCACTCTCAGAGCCCTGGTCTTCACCCCATTAGGCCTGTTGTCCAGTGGTTCTCCTTATGCTTCCCAATACCAAGCCTCTGGGACTGATTATGACTAAAGGGTCACCCTTTTAGTCTTTTCAATCAGTCCCACCCACAGGAGTCCTAAGCTAGTAGTGTTTAATTTTCCTAGATGTTCTGGGTCGCAGTGTGGGGTCACTCTGGCCAACAGCACCAGCTGGCCTTGTTCGGGGTCTCGAAGGACAACCCAGGCCCAAGGCTGAGGCTCTCTCCACAGCAGACAGTAAGAGTGAGGAGAGGTTGAGTTAGGGTGAGAAAGTAAATTGGGTAAATCTTATTCACTACCCTATCTCAAACAGTGTGACATTAGCAATGTGAAATTTATATGTCCACTGAAAGATAGAATCATATTTTTGCTGTATAAAAATGTTGATTTGTCCTAAACTTTGGGATACAAGAAATTCAGAAATAAAAAAGAATCCTGTGACTCTAAATCAACAGAGATCTGAAGATTACCATGGCCTAAAGGAAGAGAACCCTCAGGGCTAAGAGGGGCCCTCCAAGATACCCTGGCATGGTACCCCGTGCTACTTACTCCTGAGGCTAAGAAATCAGAGGCACAAAGGCCTCACCAACCACTGCAGAGATGTGAGTAGTGAGGGGTACACCCAACAGGCTCCCTGTTCATCCAGAACTTCTCATAGGAGGCTGTCACCCTGTTTCTGGGTAAGTCAAGGATGGGAGACTGAAGACCCAGTGCTGAAAGGAAAATGTAGAGAAAGTTGTAGGGACAGGCTTCTAAGGTGAGGTAAAAAGAGAGGAGCATCACCCAGGATCCCTCTTTGCCAATCTCCCACAGCCCCATGCTGCTGTCCAGGTGTCCTGAGGCCTCCCTCCTGCCATAATCCCAAAGGGAATAAGGAAAGAGACAATAGCAAGCAGAGAGGGAAGAATCACTCTGGCCTCTAGATGCCTGGTACCGTGAGCCTGATGAGCAGAAGCAAGAACAAGGCAGGAGTTGATACAAAGCAGGGTGGAGGTCCAGGCAGGGTCAGGGAGAGCAACCAGTAGCCTCCCATGTTGGGCCAAGGAGCTTCCTGTGCTGGCGGAGGGCTGTGGAGACCAAACTGATGGCAGAGGGGTGGGGCAAGAGGCTCATTGCCGAGCAGCAGAGGGGCCATAGCTCCTTGATTTTGCTCTCTGGGCTGCTCAGTCATTCTCACCAGACTGACACAGAGAAGTGGGCACCACTCCCAGTTCATGAAATCCAGAGCCAGGCCTGCTGCAGGGAGTATTAATGCCCACCACGTGTGAGCAGTGAGGTGCTGGGCCCACAGGTGCGCCTTGGCCTACCATGGAGGCAGGCCAAAGTGGGGTCACTGCGCCATCTCCACCTGCCTCTGCCAGAGGCAAGTTAGATGAGAAGATGCCCTGTACATATAAGATGAGAAGAAGAGGGAACAAGAGAAACCAAGAAATGAAAGGAGAGACTTCTGTGTGTGAGGGGAGACGAGGACGGCCACATCAAGAGGAGCTTCGATTCTGGCAGATGGAAACATCCTTTGTCAGCAACTCCTCAGGAGGATCTGTGTCTCGAGTCCATTTTGTATTACTCTCAACAGAGCACCTGAGACTAGGTAATTTATTAAGAACACCAATGTATGTCTCAGTTTTAGAGCCTGAAGAGTCTAAAACCAAATCAGTCCAGGCAATACTTGTGTTATCCATAGCAGAAGGCATCAAATGATGGAAGGGCAAAGACAGGGTGAGAGAGGGCCAAACGCACTCCCTCCATCACAGCCTTCATCTGGCAGCACCCTCAGGACTGGAACACTTCCTCTTTAGCCCACTTCCCTGCAGCATTAGGGACCAATTTTCCAACATATGAGTTTTGGGGTCATCAAACCAAGCACTCAATGCAGATGGTGGCCCACAAAGGACTCTGGTCTGGTTTCAAGTTGGACTTAAAGACCTAAATGCACTCATGCTTGTTCCCTCTTTCCTCATCCCCATTTAACAAATCCTTCTAAATTGGGCTCAGGTTGCCCATAAATCACCATAAAACCACCCTGAGTCTCTCAGTCGACCCATTGCCTCTCTCACCTGAGACCACCAGGCTTTATTTCTTCCTTCCTTGTGGGCTTACACTTTGGGTAGTTGGCACACACACCCTCTTTTTATCCCTCTCCATGAGGCATGGGTCCATCTCTTGGATGCTTCTGTTTCCCTCACAGCAGCGCAACTTGAAAATGTCACTAGAGACTTACGAAGCAAGCAATTCTGTTTCCTTTTCTGTTAAAGAAGAAAGCTACATAAATGTTCCCACAAACTCTTGTTTCTAATTCCTAATTTAGATTAAATATTGAACACCTGCCACATACAACTGATCACATTGTCTCTTGATTTCAAAGATGTAAAAGACAATTGTGATTTTGTTGTGGAAACACAACGTAAAAAGGAACACTTAGGTTTTGAGACTGAATAAAATAAAATGCTAAATTGCACATTGTTAAGAGGAGCTTAGAAATGGGAGAAAGGAATGTGGTCTAGTAAATAAATGGAAAGCTAAAAGAAAAGTAGTTAGTTGAACTAAGCATTGAGGATGGGTAGCATTTGTACATGTTATAGCCCTGCAGATGTTGCAGTCCTTGCCCTTGACATCAGGCCAATGCAAGACTTCACCAATGATGTTATCACTGAGAAAACTGAAGATAAGCCAGGGGCCCAGAATGGTCCCTGGTAGATCAGGACACTTTTCCTATTTTCTTTAGCCTCCCAGGCAGAGGTTGCAGTAGTTACCCAGAAAGGCCAACCATCAGGACCTTTTTTAGATTTCTGCTGCTCAGACCTTGAGAAAACCAGGCTGGGAGTCTTCCTTGGATGCTTGGTTGAGTAGAAACAGGCTTCGATGTAATGTTGTCTACATGTCAAACATAGACCTTGTCCTGATCATCCAGGATAGAAACTTCTAACTTCTTTTGGAGCTGCCCAGGATTTTACTGTATCTTTGTCCTTGCCCTTGCACTCACAGTGTCTTCTTCATTGTTCCCATCCTTCACTACTGGGGAAGTGATTCCACAACTCAGCTGGTGGTCCGAGGAACTTCATTGTACTCAGGGATCCCAAGATGCTGCCAAAGGCCTCTACCTGAGAGCTCTGGCCTTCGTTCTCCAGAGTCTGGTCTGCGTGTGGTGTTCAATACAGTTTGAGTCCCCCAAGAGCTCATGTGGAAGAAGTCTGATCTCCAGTGTGGCAGTGCTGTGAGATCAGGGAATCTTTAAGATTAGTGCAAGGTAATTAGGGTATTTGGTGTGCCCTCAGAAAGATTAAAGTAGTTCTTATGGGACCCCAGTTAGATTCCACAAGAGTAAGTTATAAAAGAGCAAAGACTAGATCCTCCCCATTCTCTAACTTCCCGTCTTGCCATGTAATCTCTCCCTCTTACACACATTCCGGCCATAATGCTATCCCAGATCTTGAACTTTTCAGTCTCCAAAACAGTAAACTAAATAAACCTTTTATTTATAAAGTATCCAGCCCTAGATATTTTGTTACAGCAACAGAAAACAGACAAATACATCTGGCTAAATATGTAGGAAGAAAAGTCACGAACCCTTAGAGGGTAAATTTGCTGTCCTATCTGTCAACATGATGGATGGGAACAGCAGCTTGTGGGAACAGAGTGAGAACAGCATGCCTAGAAACCAGTCTTGGGCCCCAGCATTGCCTTTTCATCCAGATTGAATTGTTGCTCTGGAATAACATGGTCTGCTCTAACAATCAGGAATATGCTAAGGCAAGAACACAGGCCCTATGGCTTCCCAAGGAGCTTCACTTTGTTTCCTCCTGTGGCCACCATTTCCCTCCTCCAATGTGTCTTTACTCCTCCAGTGCCTAGCTCAGAGCCTGGTGTGTATAAAATGATTTATAATTGTGCTGAACCCCCAGGGAGACAACTGGCAGATGAATGACACTAGCTAATACAGCCTTGAAAGTATGGTGTGACACAATGATAAAAATAAATATCCTCTATCTCATTTCATAACAGCAAATCTGAAAACCCCATCTTTTGGAAGAACATTGTCTGCACTGAGATGCCAATGTCAACGATCCTGCTTATCAAATTCTGCTGAGCCAGCGTGGAAGGAGCGACTGTCTGTAATCTATTTATCTTAAGGAGCTCAGTCATGTGTTCAGTTCACAGCCCGTTTATCAGGATGAAGGATGCTCTCTAGAAAGAGCAGACAGCAAGACAGGTCGACCTCAGATGACAGTCTTCCCAGTGGAGATTGACTTTAATGAAGCACAGAATAAACAGGAAGATTAAGAGGGTGCAAAAAATCAGTGACAAGTTCTAAGTTCACCTCGCTGTTGGAAATGAAGGTTCTCTGTACAGCTGAGAGCTGTCTCTCGGCTATAGATGGGGCATCTGTTTGGTCACTAATGATCCCACGCTATCTAAATCAGACTCTGTGTGAAAAAAAAGTTTTCTTCTAATTTATGGACCTACTTCTCTGCTTTTTATTTAAACTCTCCACAAGGCAATTTTATTTAGAGCAAGTAGAAAGGTTGGATTTATTAAAGGGGTTGAGAAAATAGTCAATAGATTAAAATGTTATCCTGACAAGAAGGAATTATTTTTTTATATTGTTCCATTATACAATCCCTCCACTTTATGCTGAAAAATCATGCTTACTCAGCCATCCATGATGAGGGCAGTCAGTCCTGCAGGGACAGTCCACCTTATGAAAGTGATAATTTCCTGGAATAAAAAGGCAACAAAAACTAGCCTTCTTCAGAGAACCACGCCACTTACATAGGAATTTGATAACATTACAATATTTTATTGTATATTGCTTCAGTTTTTCATTTGATATATGATTTTTTTAATAAATAGAAAGACACCTAAGTTACAAAACAGCCAGAGGGTATGGTCCAGAATTCATATCTATCTTTCAGAGATGACAGTTTCATTTATAGGATCCTAATAGAGAACTTTTGAAAAATGTCATTGTCATGTCTTGTTTGAAAATATAGGTTTTACTAAAGATGGGAGCAAAGGATTGACTTGATATAGCATATTGTTCTTGAATCCAACTGTGAGAACTAATGTGTGTGTAAATGTGCGAATGCCTAATGAGTAGAATAGAATGTAATCTTGGTGGTGATGTTGCATTTACACCAGTAGATGGCACTCTGATTCAAATTGCTTTCCCACCCTCCTTGTCCAGCAGTCTGTTCAGAGTTAACTATACACAGGACACTGCTAAGATGTACTACTATCAGTCATTTTCCTTGAGATGGCAGGTACACTGTGTTCAATTTTGAGGAAGTGATTGCCAACTACCCAAAATTAAAAAAAACCATGCCTGGCAGATATATACTAAAGTGGCCACCACAATTCCCACCTCCTGTTAATCATATCCTGTGTGATTCCCTCTCTTTGTGTTGGACCTCTGACTTGCTTCTAACCAGTAGAATACAGCAAAAGTAATTGGATAAACATGATTTTCTATTTGTAATTACATTACTTCAGACTCTAATGACATTTTGCTAAGGATTCTCCCTTAATACCTTTGAGAAAGCAAGTAGCCAACCTGGGAAGACCCATCTGACAAAGAATGAACCAAAAAACAGTCAGATACTGAGACTCAGTTTGACAACCTGTAAGGAAATCAATGCTACAAACAACCATGTGAACTTGAAGCAGATACTTCCCCCACAAAGCTTCAGATAAGACTGCAACTTCAGGAGCCACATACTGAAAGTGGCCTTGTGAGACCCTAAAGCAGAGGAGCCAGCTAAACCATCATCTGACCCACAGTAATATTACATAAGACTGTGAGATAATGCATGTGTTGTTTTAAATACATACATGTGTGATAATGTTGATACAAAAAATAAATAAATAATACACCATGGTTTGTCAGTCATTGTTTCAAGTAAAAATGGTGTTCTAATTTTTGTTGTAATTAATCTTGAAATTTTATTCCTTTACAATTGCCAAAAAATAAAAATAAACAATAAAAACAGCACAATAAGGAAGTCTCGAGTCATGCGATGTACACAAATGGGCATATATTTTTCAAATTAAATCCATTACTATATTTCTTATAAAGAATTATTTATTAGTTCTTAGGGATTACCTGAAAATGTAGTCTTGGTCAAAAGGAAAGAAAAGATCAGATATGGAGAATTTCTGAAGTGTGAAAGATACAATATACTTAGTTGTATAAGTACAAGATTACAGTCCCTGAACAAAGGACTGCAATCTTGTGCAAAGGACTTATAGTTTCCTCTACCAAAAGTTATCCTTTACCAGTAAAACCATCAACAGCTGCTTGAGGATAGGGTAGGAAGCACTCAAACTTAATTAGGCACAATGTAGGAAAAATTTGAGCCCAGGTTTGTGTATCTATACACAGAATGAGTCTGATTATCTATGTTTGGTGTAATGATTCCCTTTCTGCATTTTTGGAATACTATTCCTAAGTATAGGATGCTCTATCTCCAAATCACTTGAAATGGAGGACTTGTGTAAAGATATTAAGGGACCAGCAAGAACAATAGAAACGTAGGAGCACAATACCATCTATTATGTGTAAAACTGGATACCCAGGGAATAGAGTGAAATGTCAAAGAAATTTCCTGGTACACAGGGAAGACAACCAAAAACCAAAAAAAAAAAAAAAAACGGCCTTCTTCTATCCATGTGTTATCCAGTAAAACTCTATGCCTATAGCCATTAAATTACCAGGTAAGGGTTCCATATACAATGCCATAAATAAGGAAACAAAATTTAGACTAAAAAGAATATAAGACAATAAGAAAAAGATAACTCTTTTGATTCTGGGCTTAAGGAATGAGAATTTCCTAAGATATAAGTAAAACAAACTCAAACTTTCAAATTTCCATACCCCAATTCCATTTATAGTCTAGGTAAGGCATGACCAATATTGAAAGGTAATTAAAATGAAGCAGAAAAATAACTGTTGGTTTCAAAATCCAAAAGGTCATGACCTGGAATCTCACCTGGATCCCTACCCCTTAGACCATCTGGTGCCATCTACCGATTTCATGAAACTTTCAATGAAGGGCTCTGAAAAGGACTTGGCACACCGCTTGAACTGTTAGGCTTAGAAAAGATTTAATTCTTCTGTAAGAATCTACAGTCTTTTAACAAAAGGATTATATATAATTTGGAATTAGTAATATCTAGGGAAAAAACATTCCAGTATGATGGATTAAACAGATGTCTTACACATAGTCTCCGCCTTATGGGAGAAAACAGGGGAGGCTCATAATGGTCACCTTTTTCAGGTTTAATGAGACGAGAAAAAAACCTATATGCCCTACATAGGGATCACTTACATTACAAAGCTATTATTAAATATTTAGTTCAAGAATAAATTTGGGAAATGTCTATTTAGATAAAATGTTCTATTTTTTAAAAAAACAGATAGTGTAGCTCATAATTCAATCACACAAGCACCAAACTTCAGACACAGAAGTACTTTATGTATACTATTTCATCATGCAAAATATTTTTAAAGACAAATATTAATGGGTAGAGTTTAAAAATTAATAACATTAATGTTTCATACTTAAACTGGTGTTAATAGATCTTAGTAGTTTCTTCAAGGAAATGAGTATAACTGGAATTTATTTTTATTGTGAATATTCGGTAGGTGACTAATATGAATACTACTGGTACAGTTTGGTGCCACTGCTTTGATTCCCACTTAAGGCATAAGTAGCTTACTCACACCATTGCTTCAACATCATCAATGCAAATGTCAACATAGTAGAAAAGGCAAAATTAGTATCTTCAACTACGATGACAATATCATTGATTTCCAAACCCAGAGAGAGTTTTAGAGAACCCCAGAGGACTTCACAGACTATCCATTGAGAACTGTTAGAACTAGGCAATCCTTCCAATTTTTAGAAAGCAAAAATTCATATACAATGTATAGTTATGTGTGTGTACCCACACATAAAAAATGGTTTAGCCTACAATAAAATCTCAGATCCTCATCAGCTGTGTGATCTTGAGTGAATCACTTAATCTCTATAAGCCTAAGTTTCCTCAACTATAAAGTGGGGATAATAACAGCACATACTTCCTAGGGATGCTTAAGAATTAAATAAGATTAATTTATGAATAGCACTTAGCATAAATCCTTATGTATATTAATAGCTCAATAGATGATAACTATTACTATTAACTATTATTTTTTATTAAGATTTTAAAACTAAACAAAGAAGGTATGTTTTTAGAATAAAAAGCTATGATGGTCTCTCAATAATTTTTCCTATTAAGAACACCTGACCCAGTTTGTGATCTTAAATATTTTGCCATTATGCAATATTCATATTAATATTTTAACTCAAATTTTGATACATAGTTTTCAACATTATATCTATTCAACTTAAGCATATTACCTGACTTATTAATAGGCTGGGGATGCAGTGCCTGCAATTATTACTTTGGGTACTATTTAAGCTATTATAAAAATGGTGACATTTTCTTATGATTTTGCTCCTATGGATAACTACCTGTGACAGTCCAGAATTTTAACTGAGTACTGCTGATACTGATTAATAATATCAAACATAACCCTGGGCTGACTATGTAGTTTCAAAAACACTTACAGGTTTAGAAAAAGGCTGAACAATAACAGAGGTATCTGAAGATCTAGATTCAGGATGAAAATTTACTGGCAAGGCAGCCACTGGATTTGATGTTGGGTTCGTATAGTGTTGACTTGTAGGCTTGAATGCAGCAGTAATACCTGTATTTTAAAATTACACAATATATTGAAAATGTTTCTATTAATTTTGTCAAAATACTTTCTTTTAAAATTAAAATAGTACAATAATACTGTACCTTGACTGAGTATGCCATTCTTTAATCCCCTTGAATATGAGCTGGGATTAACTCTGCTCAAAATATCTAAAAAAATTATATTAATTTTAAAATATGTACTAAGAAAATAGAAATCACTAATTGAAAACAAACAGGTTACTAGAAAGAATATATAAATTATCACTAATTTAAGAATACAGTTAATTTTAAACACATACATCTTTAGCTTCCAAAGAAACAAAAGAAACAAGATTATTAGCCTTAACTGTTTTAAAGAGTAAGCACAACTGTTCTCATTAAAACTCAAGATCCAAAAGCCAGAAGAAAAAGGATGACGAATCTGATTATACACAAATCAAAACTTTCTGCAAGACAAAGAAATAGTACACACATTCAACAGCAGTCCAACACACAAAAAGAGTCTACATATTTGAAGTGTTCTAAAATGTATTTATATACAATCTATATCTTTCTTTGAATGGTGACAAGGTTGTACAGAAACTTGAGACTCATTCACACTTTTAAGCATTGCCATAGTAAGTTAAGAAAACAGTAATATGCGAGGCACATTACATTCTTTGATAAATTCTCCTGGTTTAAAACAAATGTATAAATAAAATCAGAAAGGATCTATTTTCTCCTTCTACTTGAAATCTATGTTATTTCTCTATACTTCAGACATCTCAGAGTGGATATCTTAGCAAGTATTGATATCTTTACTCTAACATTATAACAATTTCCAGCCCAATTACTGTATATGAAAGCTAGTAATCCATAGAGGCTATTCTGCCAAAAAGTTAAAAGGATTTAAGTGTGCTAACTGCTACATCATCAAAGTACAGTGGCTATAGGTGATGTTCCTCTTTTCCATGAATATAAGTTGCTGAAAAATGGATATGGTCAGAATCTACAACCCATCGAGGACTTAAGCCAGAGACTCTGAAACATTCACTGCCTATATACAGTTTTAGCCATGTATGAATGACAATGCAATGAGGCCTAGATGTGAGAACTTCCATATGATACTAATATACACTTAGTATATTCCAAAATTTTAATCTAAGCATTCCAAATCCTTCCTTATGTAACTGCTAAGTGAGAAAAGACAGAAATAAACAGATAAACAGTTCACTCGGATAAACAGTTTCACTAGAAATTATTTCCAATCTCAGAAGACCTCCAATGCAACAAGCCAATCTAAGCCTAATTCTTTCTCACACATCTGATATTTAACCTTTGGCTTCCTTCTAGTCTCCAATCACATCCCCATTTTGATTCTCAAGTTCTTACTGGCCTCCCCCTCATCTCTCATCCCTAACTCCTCACAGTAGAATAAGTAAACTGAGTCCCATAAGACATTCACAAGTTTTCCATTAAAAATAATATCTTATAAAATTTGGCTTTAGTAAAAGTAAATGCTTACTGGAAATTGCTGGTTTTGAACTCGATATCTCTCCAACAAAGATGGGCTCATCATCATCATTACCCTCAACTTCTTTTACTTTCTTATGCCATGGTTCCAGTTCTTCTTCTTCACATTCCATAAAGAGTTCTGCCATTTTAAAATTATCTAATTTTCAAAAGGAGCGAAGTAACCTTATTTTCAAAAAGAAAAATAAAAACATTTTGCAGGGTGAGTACCAGGGATTGAACTAGCAGGCACTAGACCACTGAGCCATATCCCAACCCTATTTTATATTTTATTTAGAGACAGGGTCTCACTGAGTTGCTTAACACCTCGATTTTGCTGAGATTGGCTTTAAACTTGTGATCCTCCTGTCTCGGCCTCCCAAGCTGCTGAGATTGCTGGGATTACAGGCTTGCACCACCATGCCTGGCAGTAAAAACATTTTGTAATACCTGATATTGAAGATCTACTTTAACAATTCTAATAGCAATTTCTGAATTGATATTCATAGTCAGTACCCTGTAATAACAGTAAGAAATTCAGATCTCACTAGGATAAAAACTAGTACAATTAAGATAGATTAAAAGGTAGATAGGAAGACAGAAAATGAAAGATATTAGTTATTTACCATAGATAGAAAACTTAGAGATAATAAAATCCAAAGTGAGCTTCAGTAGTACACCTAGATAAACATATTCTATCTAATCATTATCTTTCTAAAGAGATATTAACCACGGGTAGACTAAGACTAAGAAATAACAGGTAGGAAACAAACTAGAATTACTACCAAATTCAGGAACATTAGGCAAAGAGGAAAGCAGAGATAGGTGCTAAATTAAAATACAGGAAATGAGGGAGGCTTATACCAGCCAGGTTATATTACATTTTCTCACCTGAAGAAACCGATCAAAGCAATACACACAGTAAATACTACTTCTCAGAAATTATGACCAAGTATACTGAGCTCCTAAGAAGCACTTAGATATAGGTGGAACACCAATAGCACCAGGATTTTAGGAAAACCTCCTATCCACAAAAGAAATAAAAATTTCCAGGGTTCTGGCAATATCTTTAATACATCATTTTAAAAGGTAATTTTTTATTATACTAAAATTATATCATTTCTACTTTTAACTCAAAATTCAAGCAATATTCTACCATATAACTGAAAGATACCAACTGAAATTATGCTCTGGAGATGGCATACAAAGCAAATATTTCAACAAATTAGATGCCATTCTTTTATAAATATATAGAAAAGTATGTCACAAACCATTACCTGGTCTAATATTTAAATGTTTAGTAATCTACCTATCAAAGGCCTTCCTATTTTTTCAAATGTCATCGACATCACAAACTGACCCCTTTCTTTTATAATTGTACTATTTTACTAGTTAGATAAGAGTTCTTTAAGTTTTTCAACTCAGATCATTAAAAATACTAAAATCTATATCACTTCTGCACAGAGTACCTTAACTTTATAGTCTATATCATTCCAGTCTACAACATAAAAAGGACATGGACTTGAAATCAAATTGAATGGTTCAAATCTTCACTGCCTTGTAATTGTATGACTGAAGAAATTACTTGAAGCTATTTATGATATCTACCTAAGTTTTATATACATTCAAGAAAATGGAAAACACCATGTAAAACATCCATTTTCAACTAGAAACTCAACCAATTAATTGCCTGTTTGCACTAATCCTTGGTTCAATTATAACTTCCTCAATAAACCATTATATTTTTATTTTCCTTTGAGTTTTGAACTACATTGACAGTCAATATCATTCAATTCAAATGTTAAAACACATGATCTCAAACTACTCTCTTTCTTCATGTCTTAATTTTACATAGCCACAGTCAAATTTAATTCACTGAGAATACATTTCCCCCAGATCATTAGATAATCGACATACCCTCAGCATGAGGTAACGTATAGATAAGGTGAAGTAAGATAGTACCTAATTTTGAAAAATTAGGAAAGATCCACTGTGAACTGATAATAAAAGTACTATTTATTTCCAGCTGATATATATAATGGGTTAAATTGTGTTTTCTCAAAAGCCATATGCTAAATTCCTAAACCTCACTACCTCAGACTTTGGCTATATTTATAGATAGACCTTTAGAAATAATTATGTTAAAATAAGGTCACTAGGGCCTGGGTGATAGCTCAGTGGTAGAGCACATGCCTTGCATGCATGAGGCACTAGGTTTGAGCCTGAGCACCACATATAAATAAGTAAATAAATAAATGAATAAATAATATTTTTTAAAAAGGTCATGTGGGTGGCAATAAAATCCATATAACTGGTGTCTTTTAACAAAAGTAAAAATTGGGATGCAGGCATATGCACAGAGAGAGGACCATGTGAAAACCTAATGAGAACATGGCTATCTACAAGCCCAAGAGAGAAGCCTGGCCCTCCCCTTGTGGCCCTCTGAAGAAACCAACCCTACCAACAAGTTAATCTTGGCTTTTTAGCCTCAGAAATTTTGAGAAAACAAACTTCCATCCTATAAACCACCTAGTCTGTGGTACTTTGTTGTGGCAGCCCTAGAAAACTGATAAGAGTATGCAAAGATCTTCCTTGTTCTTTCTCACAGGACTCTGCCATTGTTAAAATACCCAGAATACACTGCAGAGAGAAACGTTAAGGTCACATAGCACTTTTTTAATGTTTTCTAGAAATATTTTTTGTCTATGCATAGAAGAAACACATGAATATACTAAATTGATATTTATCTCTGTTAACAAAAAGAATAAAGTTCACTTCTACTTTACTTTTTTATATGAACATTTGCTACTCCAACAATTTTAAGTTTTAAGAAAAAGTTCTCCACCTTCTCTTGAAGCAGTTAAACAAAAGCCATACACACTGTCATCTGTTGTGGCCACAACACTTACCTTCTGGTTGAAAAGGGTTTTCGCCCATCAAGTTGCAGAGCTAATTTTCTGTAAATTGTCACCTAAGTACTGATACATGAGATCAGTCAATTTTATGAATCACTTTAAGGAAGACTAAATATTAAAACATGGGACTTGGGATTAAGAAATTATTGGGGAGAATTTTGATCTTAAAACTCACCATGTGCCTCCAAACAAGGCAACAAGTTATATCTGTTTTCCCTCCTGTAAAATAAAGATATATTATCATTAGGGTGGGGAAATTAAACTACAATAAACTCTTTTTTCCAATAAAAAGCTCAATTTTTAAGTTGGATATGTTTGATATATACATAACTCATATAACTGATTCATCCCTAAATAAACCCAATTAAATAAATAAAATGGTGGTTGAAGTAAGCACTTAATAATTGAATAAATACAATGAATTACTAAATAAAAACAATTTTTAAACAATATTCTTTCATAAAAACTAGTAATCAATCACCTCATGATGTATTGTTTTAGTAAATCTGACTTTTCAAATGCCAATTGGCATTCATCTTTATTACCTACTTTTCACGTTTCAGAAATGTAATAATTTCTATAAGAAAACAAAAGTTAAAATAAATTCTAGTTTATTATTCTATTTTTTTAGCAACTTAAAAGGAACAAAAACTTGGTTGGATACATTTCATCATAGACTGATACATTCAAAATATAACTACTGAGATCGACCCACACTGGCCTCTGCCGCACAGGGCCCAGGCACACAGCCCTTTCCCAGCGGGGCAGACACTCGCCATAGCCTAGCCTCTGGTGCAGGAGCGCCCCATCTGACCAGTCAACTACTGAGGAACCCAGATCCAGCCCAGACTGTCACTCCAGCACACTGGGTTTATGCTCTGAGTAGGTCGGGTTCATCCCTCCCCCAGGGGGGCAGACACCTCCAGAGCCTAGCCTTTGGTGCAAGACCACCTCTTCCTACCACCAGACTACCACAGGAGGTCAAGCCCAGTGGCCCAGATCCACCCACACCAGCTTCTGCAGGGCCCAGATCCAGAATGCAGCAGCATCCATTGAGGGTCTGAAAGCCCAACATCAAGGTGAGGTACAGACAATCTGCACAGGTACCACAAGAATATAGGGAAGAAACTGTAATGTCTCAGATCCACACTGCAAGAAAGGAAGACACATAGACAACATGAAAAACAAGAGAGGAAAGTGCCCCAAACAAGACAGGACACTATATTAACAGAACGTATGAACAGCGAAGTTGATGAAATGTCAGAGAATGAGTTCAGAAGGTTCATAATCAAAATGATTTGTGAATTAAAGAATGACCTAAATGAGCAAATACAAGCATAAATTGATCACTCCAACTAAGAAATAGGAGAGCAAATACAGGTAGCAAAAGATTACTTCAAAATAGAGATAGAGACTCTGGAAAAAAAAAACATTCAGAAATCCTTCAAATGAAGGATAGCTTAAATCAAATAAAAAACTCAATAGAAAGCATAACCAACAGACTAGATCACTTGGAAGAAAGAATGTCAGATAATGAAGACAAAGTATACAGTCTGGAAAATAAAGTTGGCCACACAGTGAAGAAAGTTAGAAACCATGAACAGAACATCCAAGAATTATGGGACAGCATCAAAAGAACAAATCTAAGAGTTATTGAGATAGAGAAAGGCACAGAGTTTCAAGCCAAAGGAATGCACAATCTCTTGAATGAGATAATATCAGAAAATTTCCCAAGCATGAAGAACAAATTGGAAAACCAAATACAAGAGGCTTACAGGACACCAAATGTACAAAATTACAACAGATGTACACCAAGGCACATAATAATGAAAATGCCTAACATACAAAAAGAATAAGGATAGAATCTTAAAAGCCACAAGAGAGAGGAATCAGATCACATATAGGGAGAGACCAATTCATTATCTCAGCAGATTTTTCAACCCAGACCTTCCAAGCCAGGAGATTGTGAAACAACAAATACCAAGCTCTGAAAGAAAATGGATGCCAACCAAGAATCTTATATCAGCAAAACTAAGCTTTAGATTTAATGATGAAATAAAAACCTTCCATGATAAAAAAAAGTTAAAAGAATTTACAACTAGAAAGCCTACACTACAGAGCATCTTCAGCAAAAGAGTCAAAGAAGGGGAAATGAAAAATAATGATGAAAATCAGCAGAGGGAGGGATTACACTAAAGGAAAATCTCATCAAAGAGAAACCAAGTCATGTTAAATATCAGAAATAAACAAAAATGGCTGGGAATATAAATCATGTCTCAATAATAATGTTAATGGCCTAAACTCACAAATCAAAAGAAATAGACTAGCAGATTGAACCAAAAAAAAAAAGACCCAACAATATGCTGCCTCCAAGAGACTCATAGAAAAAGAAATTCACAGACTGAGGTTATGGGTTGGGAAAAAGCATACCACTCACATGGACTGCAGAAGCAAGCAGGGGTTTCTATCGTCATTTCAAATAAAGTAGACTTCAAACTAAAGTCAATCAAAAAGGATAAAGAAGGACACTACATTCTGCTCAAGGGAACCATACACCAACAAGACTTAACAATTATAAATATATATGCCCCGAACAATGGAGCGGCTATGTTCATCAAACAAACTTCTCAAGTTCAAGAGTCAAATAGACCACAATACAATTATTTTGGGTGACCTTAACACACCTCTTTAATCACTAGATAGATCTTCCAAACAAAAGCTGAACAAAGAAACTATAGAACTCAATAATATAATCAAAAACTTAGACTTAACTGAGTTAAGAATATTCCAACCTTCAATGAGAGAATATACTTCCTTCTCAGCAGCACATGGATTCTTCACTAAAATAGATCATATACTATGCCACAAAGCAACTCTTATCAAATATAAAAAAGTAGAGATACTACCCTGCATTCTATCAGATCATAATGGAATAAAATTAGAAATCAATGATAAAATAAGAACTAAAATACACTCTAACACCTGGAGACTAAATAATATGCTACTGAATGATCAATGGGTTACAGAAGACATCAAGGAGGAGATTAAAAAGTTTTTAGAGGTACCCAGATAGAATATATCAAAATTTCTGGGACACTATGAAAGCAGTTCTAAGAGGAAAGTTCACTGCATGGAGTTCATTCCTTAAAAGAAGAAAAAGTCAACAAATAAATTACTTACCACTACATATCAAAACCCTTGAAAAAGAACAAAAAATCAACACCAAAAGCAGCAGACAACAGGAAATAACTAGAATCAGAGCTGAAATCAATGAAATTGAAACAAAAGAAACAATTGAAAAAATTGACAGAACAAAAAGTTTGTTCTTTGAAAAAATAAATAAAATTGACAGACCCTTAGCCATGCTAATAAAGAGAAGGAGAAAGAAAACTCAAATCACTAACGTACATGATGAAAAAGTAAATATCACAACAGACACTATGGAAATACAGAAGATAATTAGAAATTATTTTGAAAACATATACTCCAATAAAATAGAAAATATCGAAGGCATCGACAAATTTCTAGAGTCATATAATTTGCCCAGATTTAAGTAGGATGATATACACAATTTAAACAGATCAATTTCAAGTGATGAAATAGCAGACGCTATCAAAAGTCTACCAACCAAGAAAAGCCCAGGACTGGATGGATTCACAGCAGAGTTCTAAAGACCTTTAAAGAAGAACTAATACCAATAGTCTCCAATTTATTTCAGGAAATAGAAATTGCTGATGATATGATTCTATACCGGGAAAACTCTAACTAGTTTTCTAGTTTTCCACCAGAAAACTCCTAGAACTAGTAAATGAATTCAGCAAAATAGCAAGGTATAAAATCAACACCCATAAATCAAAGGCATTTCTGTATTTCAGTGAGAAATCCTCAGAAAGGGAAATGAGGACAACTACCCCCTTCTCGATAGCCTCAAAACTAAATAAATAAATACATAAATAAAATACTTGGGAATCAACTTAATGAAAATGATGAAAGAACTATATAATGAAAATTACAGAACTCTAAAGAAAGAAATCAAAGAATATCTTAGAAGATGGAAAGATCTACCTTGCTCTTGGATAGGCAGAAATAATATTATCAAAATGACCATACTTCCAAAAGCACTAAACAGATTTAATGCAATTATGATCAAAATCCCAATGACATTCCTCATAGAAATAGAAAAAGCAATCATGAAATTCATCTGGAAAAATAAGAGACCCAGAATAGCTAAAGCAATCCTTAGCAGGAAGAGAGAAGCAGGTGGCATCACTGTACCAGACCTTAAACTATACTACAGAGTAATAGTAACAAAAACAGCATAGTATTGGCAACAAAACAGACTGGTATTACAATGGTACAGAATAGAAGACACAAAGACTAACCTCCAAAACTACAATTACCTTATATTAGACAAAGGTGCCAAGAATATCATTGGAGAAAAGATAGTCTTTTCAACAAATGGTGCTGGGAAAACTGGAAATCCATATGCAACAAAATGAAATTAAACCCCTATCTCTCAGCATGCACAAAACTCAACTCAAAATGGATCAAGGATTTAGGAATACAACCAGAGACCCTATATCTAACAGAAGAAAAGTAGACTCTAATCTCCATCATATGGGATTAGACCTCAAATTCCTTAATAAGACTCCTATGACATGAGAATTAAAATCAAGAATCAATAAATGGGATGGAATCAAACTAAAAAGTTTCTTCTCAGCAAAAGAAACAATCTGTGAGGTGAATGGAGAGCCTACATCTTAGAAGCAAATCTTTAACCTTTACACATAAGATAGAGCACTAATCTCTATTATATAAAGAACTCAAAAAACTAAACACCAAAAATACAAATAAACCAATCAATAAATGGGACAAGGTCCTGAAGGGACACTTCTCAGAAGATGATGTACGATCAATCAACAAATACATGAAAAAATGTTCATCATCACTAGCAATTAGAGAAATGCAAATCAAAACCACTCTAAGATTTCATCTCACTCCAGTCAGAATGCATAAAAACAACAATAAGTGTTGGCGAGGATGCAGGGGGAAAAGGTACACTCATACATTGCTGGTGGGACTGCAAATTGGTGCAGCCAATATGGAAAGCAGTATGGAGATTTCTTGGAAAATTGGGAATGGTACCACCATTTGACCCAGCTATCCCTCTCCTTGGTCTATATCCAAACAACTTAAAAATAGCATACTACAGGGACACAGCCACATCAATGTTTATTCACAATAGCTGAACTGTGGAACCAACCTAGATGCCCTTCAATAGATGAATGAATTAAAAAAAAATGTGGCACATATACACAATGAAATATTACTCAGCAATGAAAGAGAATAAAATCCTGGCATTTGTAGGTAAATGCATGAAGTTAGAGAAGACAATGCTAAGTGAAGTTAGCCAATCCCAAAAAGCCAAATGCCTAATATTTTCTTTGATATAAGAAGGCTGATTCATAGTGGGATAGGGAGAGGGAGTATGGGAGGAATAGATGAACTCTAGATAGGGCAGAAGGGTTGGAGGGGAAGGGAGGGGGCATGGGGCAATTAACTATGGTTGAATGTGATGAACATTATTATCCAAAATACAGGTATAAAGACACGAATTGGTGTGAATTACTATATATACAACCAGAGATATGAAAAATTGTTATATATATGTAATAAGAATTGTAATGCATTCTGCTGTCATATATAAATTAAACACACACACACGCACGCACACACACACACACACACACACACACTCATGGCCTTCTGTAAACAAGGTGTTATGCTAAATTCTAAAGGGAAACAGATGAATAAGTCTCAGCCACAGTCTTCAGAAATTTATTACTGAATGTCTGTCAATCATTGGACTTAAAAAATTCTCTTACAAAAAAAACATTATCATAAAAACCACAATTAAACTGCTTTATTTGAACCAAGAATTTGTTATCTGTGGGGGGCTGGAGATAGAGTTCAGTGGCAGTGTTTGCCAAACAAGTACAATGTTCTGGGTTAAATATCTAACACACACAAAAAAGAATTTGTTATCTGTATTTTCATGTATACAGAACAACATAAATTTTATAGAAATTCATTTCCCCTTACATTCCTATAAATATCCCAGTTGCCCAATACCCGTATTCATCCAGCAGGATGACTTTTAACCCAAATCGAACATGATATGACCCTTAACCATACTCTGTTCTCTCAATCTATTTTCACATAACAGCAGGTCCTGAGTTGATCTTGCCATACAGATATGTAGGGAATCCTACAGCTGCTGAGAAGATCAAAGGTAGATGCAGAAATGATCCCTGGAGCAAATGTAGGCAGCTAGGTAGAACCTGTGAGGTCTAAGTCATCTTCCATGGAAAACAACCCAGTCAGGATGAAGGGATAAGGCTGAATCAGCCTCTCTCTTCTCAATGCAGGGAAGATGGACACAATCAGGTCTGTGTGGATTGCTGATCCCGGGCTCCTAGGGTATATAGACCTTTATGTCTTGTGAAAATGTCACAGGAAGGTGGGGCAGCCTCCATCTCATGGGACCCTTGGAAACAACTGTTAGGACAAAGTGGTTGCCAAGGCAGTGACCTCATTCACTTCCCTGAAGGAAGTGACCTCACCTCACTTTCTTGGTGATGGAACTCTCTGAACTTGGGATCCAGGAGGTGAGGCATCCAGAGGCAGTTCCACTCCCAGTGGGCTCACTTGATTGTCTGTACCAAGGCCAGAGTCATTCTTTGTTGGTACCTAGTGATGTGTGGATAGCCAAATGCCTTGAATGGTCTCAACAGGGGCCTTTCCTGAGGAAGAAGTGTTGGCTCATTGCTGGCTCCTGACAACTACACAGAGATGGCCAAGGAGACCAGAGCTGAGATAGGACAGGCCACAACTGAGGAACATATTTTCACCCACCAGTCAGAGGACAGAGTGGATATATGCAGACCAAATACAGGGGTGGTTTGTGTGTCTCAGTGGGTGTGTGTTTCAATTTGTCGTTTTGTCTCATGTTCTGAGAACATGAAGGAAAAACGTTTTGTTGTTTTTTTTGTTGTTGTTGTTGTTGCTTTGAAATGGACTGTTAACTAGTGAGCCTTTTTATGTCGGTAAATCCCACTGGATTTGTGGTTAAAGAGAGTAGAGAGAAGAATGCAGCCGTGAATGTGTCTTCTCTAGTGGAAATCTTTGCAGTACTCCTCATGGCCAATTTTAGAATGGACTGCTGCTTGCCTTGCAGATGGGCAACACCTACCAAGATCCTAAGTTCCTGTATTCTTCCTGAATTTTGGCCACTCTCTGAAGGGGTTCGTGGTTTTGTTTCCAAGATGTGTACCACATTCAAGCTCTGTGACATGGCCATGGACTGGATTGCTGAAAGGCATGTCAAGCATCTCAGAAAACTCAAAAATTAGCCTGACTGGTAAAAATATCTCTGGAGAATCCCTGCTTGGATAGATAGTAACCCAAGTTGCATGATTAGGAGCTGTCAGTGCCACAGTGTTCAATTAAAGAAAAGTTTTTCTCCAGGCTTCTTTCTTCCCTATTGTTCTTTTCCCCTGAATTTCAGGGAGGTGTTTGCCTTAGGGCACTCCTTTGGGACTCCTCAAGAAAACAGTTTCAAATGGAAATGAAGAGGCCTAATCTGTGCCTTTGAAGTAAAGTGCTTTGTAAAAGCTGTGTCTGAATCAGACACTTGGCCCTGTGTGGGGCTGTGAATTACATTCTCAGCACCCCAGGAAACTCAAGAAAAATCCCATGTGTCCATCCCAATTTAAAAGGATGAAAAAGAAGTGTACTATTGGATGAAGTCTCTTGCCTTCCTGTGGTCAGGCACCTGACCCCTATGAAGTCAGAACAGGGATCCTCTGGGTCAAATGAGTTGTTGCAAGCCCTCCAGTAACTAGCATACAGGTATTTGGTTTTTTTCATGAGTCCAGTACAAATAAAGAATCTACCCCTGGAAGGTAGGAGGCCTCTAATTTGACAAGTAGAGCAGTATTAACTACAGACCAATTTTATCTATCCTGTTTCTCAGGAATGGTGTCCAGACCACCATGACATTTGGCATATGATGGGCATGAGAGCCTACTTTGCACACCATCTAAGACTGCTCACCCTATAGAAAACCCCAGCGAGAATGTTATGATGAGTGTCTGTATGGAAGAAGATGAGGGCCATGTGGGAGTGTTTTTGTTAGAATAGTGGTCTTTTGTGTGGTGGTTGGAAAAGATGACTGGTCCACATCAGCTTGAAGTCTGCTGTGATGCCAATAGATTGAGTACTGGAACTGATCTGAGAGAACTATTGCCATGAATTGTGTTGGGATTTTAGAAGGCCAGGCATTAGAGGAGCCTTTGGAAACAGAGATCTAGGCTGAGGGTGGCTTTCTCTATAGCACTGGGAATCTCAGCCAGTATTTCACATGATTTTGCTGTGAAAGCCTTTTCAGCTATAGTTGAGAGACAAAACTCACAGGAACCTCATATTTTAGACTCCAATGGGCCTGGATTCCTGTGACCTTTCTCCACTCCTTGGGAACCTTGCCTGCATGTGATCTCCAGAGCTTTTACTGAAAGGAGATTCCTCAACACTTAATGGCTCCTGAATGAATTAAAACACACAGTGTCAACATCTTCATTCTTGAAATATGGCTAGGCCAATACCATGAAGTTTTTGAGAATCTCATGACCAAAAATCCCTGGAGAACTTTTAGATCTCCTGTTGCTCATCATGACTGAACCAGCGAGTGCCATTTTTGACTGAGTGGAATTCATGACCATGGTGAAGAACAGAGATGCCAGTGAGTAGGAGCCAGCAGGGAACTGGGCCTGGAGCAATGGAGTGCAGGTGTGTGATCCAACATCTGTGGTGGGTCCCTGTGGTTCTGTCATTGGCTTCCAAAGGACATGTGACTGACAAGGTGCAGCCAGGAGACCCGAAAAAATAAAGGCATGTTGTTGTGGGGAGAGGATTTGGTGCGATGCTCAGAAACAATTTGCTATGCTCAAGTGGGAAAGATATATGGGGTAGCAGCCCAGTTTGTGTTTTTGTCTTCAGACCCTGACTTACCCCACGTGGCAGAGCTCCCTCCAGCACTGTGTTCTGGTTGACCTTTTTGTATTTCAAAAACAAACACCAATTTTCCAGGGAAGCTGTAAGAAATGCCAATAAAACTGGGCGGTGAGCCAAAGGCTTCACAATGCACACAGGAGACATTCATACCCCAACGGCCACAGTTACCTGCATAGAGAGGATTCAGCTCTGCTGCCTCCTGTTCCTATTGGAAAATATGAACCCATGTCCTCCTGTTCACATAGACTCAGACCAAGCTTTCATGATCTCACTACAAAAAAAGCTAAAACACAAAGCTATATTTCTAGTGCACGAATGTCAGAGGCAGATAGTCAAGAAGTCATTAGGCCAGCAAAGTTCCATGTTTGTGGAATGTTTACCCTGTCTTCTACTTTTGGGATCTCTTCTCCCACACCGAAGTTTGTGAGCTCCTCAGAATTTCCAATTCCAGATATGTATTCACAGATTTTTTTCCTCTTCTCCTCTCAGTGTGTCTTCTTTGGGGTGATAGTAATGTCCAGGCATTGTGGTGGATGACAGTGGAAGCTTTTTATGTGCCACGTGTTCCCGTATGTATTAGAGTCATTTTCCGTTTTGCCATTTGAAACATTGAATCTCTGACACTAACCCAGAACCTTCTAGGCTCTGACTACTTATCCTAACATCGATAAAAATAATCCTAAAGGAATACAAGTAGAGGCATTTGATAGGACGCATGTTGTATACTTGGACTTGCCTTTGCTTCATCAGAGATACATATTATAAAACCTGTGATACATTTTTCTCATTTTACTTCTCCAAGAATTTTCAAAAATCAACAAATATGTAACTTTCTGACTCCCTGTCTCTGTCGCCTGGGTCACAATATATATTTTTATATACATATATATAATCCTACTGCCATCACAGGTATATTTTTGAGAGTACTCTCACTTTGGTAAATACAAATTTCATGAAGAGATCACTGCCCCCCAATACACTGAGGTAACTGAAAATTCAAGCTGTGGTGAGCTTTATACTTCAACAAGTTTACACATGAAACAATGTAGAGAAAAATGAATATTTTGGGTACATATGTGAAGGATATATATATCTTCTTATGAATTTCTATTGGCATACATACTGTTACATTTTAGTGTATTAAATATATATATATATATATATATATATATATATATATATATATATAATGAATTTGCAAACATGAAGTTTATGTGTCATATACTTATACTACCTTGAGTCTTTCATGTCCATCTATGTGGATTTATAATCAACTTTTCAGGAGATATTTTTCAGAAATATTCATTTTCTTGACATACATATTCATTTTGGAATACTCAAAATGAACTTCAGTGAATATTGAGAACTAACCCTAACATTTCTACAGTAAGTGACCCAGTTTAACATCAATGAAAGTATATTCATATGGGACAAGATGTGTATTTTGAATTAAATTCTTATTCAAAATTGTTATATTCCTATTTCTTCAGTATATATATACATCATAGGATGTATCATTTCATCCACAATTCACAAATTGATATGCATATGATTCACTTTCATTCACTCCCTGTATCAGATCCCATGTATTTCTCCATGTTGCTTTGCTTGCTTTTTCATGAGATTTCTTTTATATCACATAACTTTTGAATTCCATCATCATTTTCAAAGCAAAACTCAAACACAGTTTGTTATAATTAGTAACCCTAATATTACCACTACATGTATAACTACTTGGATTGAATGTTTGTATGTGAATACCAGACTTTATGTATTTTTTAATATATCAATTCAATCCATTATTTAAAATAGTAACCTGTTATATTTTTTATTCACCATATGGTCTATTCATGCATCATCTCTATATACATAAACCCAGGGTACACCTATTTTTATCCCCAAACTCTAAATGATAGGATTTCAAAACATGCTCAGAGAAATGGTGGAAGAAATACGCATGTCACCTGCTCCATATATTCCTTTCATCATATCATGTTCTGGACACAAAATGCAAAACTCACACTTATCTTATTCTTCTACCAATGCCTCATTTTAAAGAGAGCATGGATTACTAAAATCATCTATGTCTGCATTGCCTATTGTTTTCCAATTTCAATCCTATGATGAGAATACACTTGATTCTTTCAAGGATAGTGTGTTCAACTACCCCCCTGTTGAAATTATCCCTGATCTTATCACTCATTTTGTACTTTGCCTTATCTCCTAACATTCTTATTGATATCTATTTCTTCAAGTGCCTTGTTGTGACTGACTCTTCATGTTTGCTGACATTCCCATTTACACTTCTTCTCTCATGGTCAGACAGATTTGCAGGGTATTGTTGGGCGGTGTGCTAGGTAGGACATTTGGGTGCAGGTGGACGTGGGGCAGCTCTTTTCCTGTGGACAGTGGCTGCTTCATCCACAAAAGCAGCCTGTTGTCCCCCACCAGAGCTGTCCAGAGTGATGACCTTTTAATTTTATTATCAGGACCATGAGGCTTCTAGCTGGGATCACACCTCCCTAAGAGGTTGTAAGGAAACTCTGTGAATTGAAATCCACATAGTCATGGAAAGATCTCAGACCAGCCATCCCTTGGGAGGTGGAAGTGAAAGGTTAGTTTCACTCAGTTGGCAGAAAAGTTTTGAGGGAAAAGTTCATTTTCATAATTTTTCTTATGGCTGGATATAGGATAAATGGGGCAAAGATGATGTGCTTTTGTACATTGGGCTAATTGGGTTAGATTGATGAACGTGGTTACATATCCAGGGCACAATATGAGCTACTTTTGTATGTACAGATTCTTTTACTTCCCACTCAGAGGGTAGACATCATCACTCCCCAGTTCTTACAGATGGGGAACTGAGATGTGGATAGATTGAGGAGCCGCCCAGATCACCCAGATGGTAAATGGCAGAGCTAAGATTTGAACTGCAGTCTTGTGACACAGTGTCTGGTTGTGGCCAGAATACTGCATTACCTGGACATGCAGGGAGGGTCTAGATAACATGGCTGGATATGTTCCTGAGCTCTGTGGCATTCTGTGAAGCAGTGTCCCATTGGGTGTAAGTCATCAATTGCATTTCGTCACTTCCAGTAGCCTCCTGGAGGGAAGGGTTCTATTCTGTGTCCTGGCACCCTGCTTGATGCCTGCCATTTAGGAACTGTATCCATTTGCAGATCTCCATGTCAGCAACCGGGGTCAGAGTGGAACAGGAAGGCAGAGGGCTTCAAGTGGTCTCCATGACTCTTGTCAACTCTTATCAGGATGAACAGAGGTAATGTCTTGGATCATTGTTTAGGGTTCACTGAAATCAAAGCTAAATGATGATCTTAAAAAAGAAAAGCACTCATTTCTGATGTGTTTGGTTGCTCTCCCTCTTTATCATTAATGTTTTCCTTTTTCTGGAACCATGTAAAGGCAGCCAACCTCCCCTGCTCCTCTGTAAAAGTTAAGCCAGCAAGGTGTTTGGTTATCATTGCCAAATAAATTAATTGAGAACTACTATTATCATCTTAAAGCTTAATTCTTTCCCTTGTACTTTCTGGATGCTTATAGGATGTTAATTCCTCTCCAATCTGCTGGGCTTCTGCAGGAGTTCCAGATTTTTCTCCCCACTGTGAGAGTTTTGTGCATTGAGTGCAAAGCTTCAGTTACCAAGTGCTTAGTTTAGCTGTGGTTTGTCCACCCAGGGTTCCTGTGTTGGAAGCTTGCTCCTGAGTGTGGTGATATGGAGGATTGTGGAACCTTGAAGAGGTGAAGCTAGTGGTAGGTCACTGAGGACACTGCCCTCAGAAAGGGAGACCTGAAGATGCTGCCCTTAGAAGAGACTCTGGTTAGTTCTTGCATCTTGAGAGTCATTATGAAAGATTAAGACTTCTCCACAGTCTCTGGCTTCCTAGCTCATCATGTGATATCTCCTTTTTGCTTGTAGTCCTGCAACAATGTGATCTGCCATGATGTTATATAGCCAAAGAAGGAACCCTCATCAGAGGCTGAATTAATAAGAACATCTGATTTTGATTTTTTCAGCTTCCCAAACTGTAATATATAAACCTTTGTTCTTTATAAAGTACATAGCCCACAACCTCAAATATACGGGTCACTGGAGGAACCCAGAAACACCATGGAGGAACCCAGCAACACCACCAGGGTAGTGCCCAGGACACATTATCCATCAGATCTCTCATCAGACGAACCAGAGGGAGCACAGGGTTGGACATCTGCACCTCCACCAGCACAGTACTAACACCAGAGATGGGAGTTCAAATCATTCCCACAGGAGTAAAAGGACATCTTCCCCAAGGAACAGTAGGCTTATTATTGGGACACAGTTATTCTACTACAAAAGGACTTATGATAAGTCCTGGGTTAATTGATCCCGATTATGAAGGTGAAATAAAAATTATAGCTAGTTCTCCAAAGGGTATATCAGTAATTTCACCAGGAGACAGAATCGCACAATTATTAATAATACCCAGCCTACATGATAAATTTTCCAGTAGTACAATAGAAAGAGGTTCCAGGGGATTAGGCTCCACAGTTGTAGATTGGTCTCTGCTGTCTTTAAATTTAGATTCTCGCCCAATGCTAAAACTAAATATTCAAGGATATGAATTTAATGGGCTACTGGTCACATGCAGACCTTAGCATCATATCTCATCAAGAATGGTCAAAACATTGACCATTACAACAAGCCAGTCAAACACTTTGAGGCCTAGGAGTGTCAACTAATCCCCATAGAAATGCAATGGTGTTAGATTGGAAGGATCCTGAAGGATGTGAAGAAACTATACAGCCATATTTATTGGATCATCTTCCTATAAATTTATGGGGACGAGATGTCCTAGATCAATTAGGTTTGCAATTAACAAATAATAGCAATCCAAATGCGCCCACTATTAGGGCTAGACAAGATTTTAGGAAAGAAAAAAGATTAGGAGAACAAGAACAAGGTATAGCAGCACCAATTCAAATAGATCAAGGAATAAATAGACATGGATTGGGTTTTCAGAAGGGGTCACTGAGACAATAAAAATTACTTGGAAATCAGAAAGACCAGTATGGGTTTCTCAGTGGCCCCTGAGTAAAGAAAAGATACAAGCAGCCCACGACCTAGTCAAACAACAATTAATGGAGGGACATATACAACCTTCCATATCTCCCTATAATACTCCCACTTTTGTCATTAAAAAGAAATCTGGTAAATGGAGATTATTGCAAGATTTAAGAGCCATTAAAAATGAGATGCTTATTATGGGACCTGCTAAATCAGGGATTCCCCTTTAGTCTGCTTTGCCAAAAACCTGGTATGTTTTAGCTATAGATATTAAAAACACATTGCTAGAATATTATGCCACACTTACAAATTTAGTAAAAAATTATAATCTAGAGATAGCAATAGATAAAGTACAATTAAATTTTCCAATTAATTATTTAGGAGTTCTATTATCTTCAACCATGGTGCATTCACCAAAAATTCAAATACAAGTAGATCAACTCAAATCACTGAACGACTTTCAAAAATTATTAGAAGACATAAATTGAATAAGACCTTATCAAGGCATACCAACGGGAGAGTTGGGACCTTCATTTGCTATCCTAAAAGGTCCATCAGATCCAAATTCACCCTGCATGTTAACGCCTGAAGCAAGAAAGGCATTAAAAATCATTGAAACATATATGGAAAGTATGCATTTGGATAGAATTGATATAAGTTTGCCTTTATTATTTATTGTAACACCAACAAAAAAAATATTCCTACAGGAGTATTTTGGCAAGAAGATCCATTATTGTGGATACATTTGTCTTATTCTTCTAACACTATTCTTATTAGGTATCCTGAGGCTGTAGGACAATTAATACTCAAAGGAATAAAAAGCAGCAAAGGGAGTGTTTGGAATTTCTCCCAATAAAATTATTACTCCATATACTATGGATCAAATTGTTGAGTTAGCTAATGAGTGAAATACTTGGGCAATAATCATTTGTAAATCTAATATTTCATTTGATAACCACTTACCATCTAATCCTTTATTGTCTTTTTGGTCTTCGCATCCTATAGTTTTTCCAAAAATGACAAGAAAAACACCTATCATGAATGCTCCAAATATATTCACTGATGGGTCAAAAAATGGTACAGCAGTAGTAGTTACCCCTGATCAAACTTTTACATTTTCAGTACCCAAACAATCAGCTCAAAAGGTAGAGCTTAATGCAGTATTACAAGATTTTGTGATGTTTAAAGATTCTGTATTTAATTTATTTTCTGATAGTCAGTATATAGTTAATGGTATAGTATCCCTTGAAGATGTTGGTAGGATTTCCCCTTTCTCTACTGTTTTCTCTTTTTTTGTCACTATAGAAAGTCTAATCTGGGACAGAAAAGATCTATTCTTTATAGGACATATCAGGGCACATACAGGATTGCACATACATAGTCTTCGTTTTCTCCCAAATTTAATTTGCCCAGTTATACCTCAGTGTTGTAGCAGTGCTGTGTACCTGACATAGTGCTTTGATCTTATCATACATTGTAGTGACCTGGAAGAGATTTAAGAGTCCTTTCTCTTTTTGAGTTTGAATCATAGCTTTGATGTTTTATGTTCTTGTTCCTAATGTAAAAGTTGTTTAACGCTTTTTGGTTGTTTGGGTAGTAGGGGGATAAGGTTTTAACTGGTTATTCTTGAATTGCTTTTACAATAAACCAATTTTATAATCTTTAAATCCATCAACTTTATATATATATATATATATATATATATATATATATATATATATATATATATATATATATATATATTAAGTTAGGGCGTCTTAACTCTACTTATGATTGATGGAACACATTGATTTGGAATTTCAGATCTTCCAAAGCAATATTTGTTGTAATATTATTTTTTAAATATAGTGCCTTTTAAAAATAACATAAGAAAGTGACTGTAATACACATAATGTTGATATTTTAAGTTCTACTCATTTTAGGTAGATGCATTCTATATAGAACATGGCAGAAAGATGAAAAACAACACTAATTGTGTATTCAGAATTCATACCAATCAGTGGTGAGATAGTGCAAAAGCAGGAGGCAATATCCATTGATTGATTTCATAGCTTTTGTATATCTGAGAAATGAGTGCTCAGATGAATTTTATCTTTTCAAGCATGTTTTTGTAAGAATTGTGGGTGTGCCTATCTTAACATTTATTTTCTGTATTTTAAAATCAAGTATTCTCCACATTTTAAATGTTTTATATTAGAGACTTCTCTAATGCACACTTGTCAGATATATATATATATATATATATATATATATATATATATATATATATATATATATCTCCAATGTACCAATATTGTACATTTTGTTTGAAGATGTTAAGCACATGCTCATGTTAGGTACTTACAAAAATTGTTACATTATGTTTTCTTATGTAATTTTTTTTGGTTTGTTTATGTGATCCAAATATATTCTTTCCTTAAAAAAATCATGCTAAAATAAGTAGAGCACATCTAAATTTACATTTAAATACAAACGGAATTCTAATTTAGTGACCTGAAAAAATATGGACCTGTCCTTAAAAAAGCCCCCTTTCCAAAATTAGTTATCTCTCTGCCTAAATCGTGCTTAACAATGTTTTTTAAACTTAAATATTCTGAGTTAATTTGCATATTAGATTACTTAAGAATTACAATAACATTTTATTTTTTGAAATAAAATTGCTTGAATGACTAGTGGGGTTTTTTTTTTTGCCATCCTAGATATGTTACTGTAGTTTAATAAATATTAGCCAAATTGGAGTGGAAGTTAACTTATATATGAGTGTTGTTTTAAGAGTGTTGCTTTACATTTCATACAAAACTATTGATGATTTTGCCATTTTTAAGTAGAAAGCTTAGGAGTTTACTACAGCAATTTAAAGTTACCTCAGTATAAAATACAAATAGCCTTATCTGTTATTTCTTGTTTACTCAGTATGGTATTGCTAAATTCAGTGATGTTTTGAAGTTTAAAAATTATTATTCCTGAATCTATGTAAATGCACCTGAACCGGTATTTTAAATAAACCCCATGGGAACACACTTTAAGAAATACCGTATTCCATGGAGTGTGGTGGTGCACCCATGTAATCCCAGCTACTGTGAGCCTGACTCACAGGTCATGTCAAGGTCAAAAGGGTAGAATTTAAACCCTGCTGAAGCAGGGTTTTGAATTTGAGGCCAGCCTCGGTAACTTAATCAGACTTGGTTTTAAAATAAACAGTTAAGAAAGGGTCTACAGGGGTAGCTCAGTGATGGAACAACCATGGATTCAATACCTAGTATTGTAAAAAACACAAACACATTCCATAAACATTTGTCTTCATATTTTTCTAAATATGCAACTGTTGTAACCGCAGGGCAGGCATGTTTAGAACAGTATTTTCTGCTAGATGAACAAGGAATTTCTGAGTTGTGAAGCTTCCTAAGCTGCTTGTTTTAAGAATGTAGAGCTCGGGTCCAGGATTGTGGCTCAGTGAGCAGAGCGCTTGCCTAGCATGCATGAGGCACTGAGTTCAATCCCCAGCACCATATAACAATACACAAATGAAATAAATGTATTGTGTCCATCTATAATTAAAAAAAAGAAAGAATGTAGACCTCTTCATGAGTCTTGCTGGATAGGCCTCCTGCTTTTTGTGCCATGGTTCAGTGGTTCTGAAGCCTATCTGTGCATTAGAATCACAGTGGGACCTTAAAAAAAAATCTAGGTACATTTCAATAGATCCTGATTTACAGGGTATGGGGTAAGGAATGAGAATTGTTAGTTTTTAAACTGTTACCCAGGTGGTTTTAATGTGCATCCATGGGTAAAAACTATCATCAGCCTTGGAGGAGAATGTTAGCAAACAGACTCAATGTCTTTTGAGTTTTAACACTCAGCTCACTTCTCCCCAGACCCCAGCGGCAGACATAGGCCAAGCTTCCAGGCTCTGAGTCCTACACCTTAGCCCAAGGTTATCTCCAAGAGATGGCAGTACAGGGAATTTCATGTAAACTTATTTGTGTTTTCTTTAATAGCAGGTAATTTATGGAGGTACTGAGCTATATACTTGCTGTCAGAATCATGTTTAATTCTCCCCAAAACCCTACAAAGTAGTTAGAATTATAATTTTATAAGGAGAAAACAAAAGGGCAGAATGAACAAGGAAAGAAATATGTCCAAGCTTACACAACTAGTAGATGGTAGAATTTAAACCAAAGCAAGTCTGACTGCAGCATTTACATGATTCACCTTCACACCTAGGGAACCCAATAAGGATATTCTTGATATAAGACAGGAAGCAGAAATGAAGGTTGGACTTTAGGGAGTAGTGGGGTCTGGGGAATGCAGAGACTCATTGCCACTCAGCTCTGGCCAGTTGTTACCAGGCCTGGACGTGATCCCCAGTATAGATGAGACATCTCATTTCCTAGGAAACAGCATAAAGAGTTTGAAATTTTAAGCATGAATATTTTACAACTTTAAAACAAGCCATTCAACCTTTATTACAGACTACATTCTCTTCATTATTTTTCATTCTTGCTAAAGAAAGCTCTAGCCAAGACAGAGGTGCTGAATGATAGCAAAAATAATACATTAAGCTTTGTACTTTCTTGGTGAGGGATTGATATTCCCCATAGACAGGGTCTATATTGACCTATACTTGCTCTTTATCTTTCTTTCTCTGGGATTGCTATAGACTAGTGTTCTGGGAAGTCAAAGCCAAGCTATGAATACTGAAACACCATTACGTTCTGAAGGTTATGATGTCAAGGTCAAGGCCCGGTTTCCTTGCCATCTCTATGGTCAGCAAGGATGAGAATATTATAATGTCATAGACAGGTGTTAAGATATAAACCTTTAGCCAGGCTAGTGATGCAGAACTGTAATCCCAGCTACTTGGGTGGCTGAGACAGGAGGATCACAAATTCGAGGTCACCTGGGAAACTTAGTGAGAGACACTGTCCCAAATAAAATAAGTTTCGGGGTATACTTGGTGGTAGAGCATTTGCCTCACACATGTGATGTCCTGGGTTTTAACTCAAGTACAAAGAATGTTGTAGATATAGAAACAGACACACACACATGCACATTCACACACACGCACACACACACACACACAAAGCAAACAAAAAAGAAAAAAGATACAACTCTCTAATCAATTTACTGCAGAACATAGATTTTGCTCTATTTTCTTGTATCATTTTTTTTTTAGAAATCATATGTGCCATTTATTTTGTTTTATAAACTTTTGTTAAAACACACAAGAGTAAGAAATGTTTTTTTGCTTCTTTGCCCCATCAGGCAGCAGTGACAGGGACTTGGGGATCAGCGTAGGACCTAAGAACATCCACATACCCATAGGAAGATGCAGATCACTCTGATGGGACCCAGCCCACTTCCAGAATTGCTAGATGTGAACTTCACAATTTATCTTAATTGGGGCATATCACAGGAAAATCTAGCAAAGAACTGGCTTGGTCATTGCAAGAAATTGGGGAGCCTCCATTTCAACTCTCTCCTCTCCTGGGTCTGCTCTCAGAAAAGCTGTGTGGATTCTAGAAGCTCCTGAGAACCTCCTAAAAGAGATGTCTTGGAGGAGAATTTATAGGGCCCACATTTGCCTCCCATGAACCCTTCTCGTGTCCATCAGACATTATTTTTTAGGACCACAACTCAGAAAAACGAATTCCAATGTACTGTCCTCATCTTAAAATAAGGAAAGTAAACGTGTCTTTATTTTGTGTTTCCTGCAATGCAATAAAGTTAGTAATGTGGAATGGATTTCTCCTTTAAAAAGTGTGGATGGGGGGCCAAGAATGGGTCTCCTGCCCACCCCCTCCCCACAAATTGCTACCATTAAAGACTACCATGACCCCACTCCATTCCATGGGAACTTCTTATCCCAAGATAGAGGCTAAGCAACATGGCGGGCGGGGAGGAACAGAGTGGGAATGACCATGATGACCAGAATGATCCCAGCTTCACTGCCCTGTGCAGACCTGTTGGGGCCAGCTGGCTGGGGGTTCTGAGGCACTGGAGTGAGGGTGACTGAGGAAGACATGAGAGCTCTGAGCAAGAGATGGTCCCTCCTGGATCTGGACTTGGCTTCTGACAGCCCCCGAGGTGTGGAGATTGCTCTTAAACATATGGCTCCAATACTTCTTCATGTTCTCTAGCAAACAGGAACAAGCACATATGGTGGAATTTCTGGACATGGGAGTATCACCCCTATCCACTCAGAAGGGTCAGTCTTGGGTGGAAGGTGGGCTCCATCAAATAGTTTGCTCTCCTAGCTAATCACACTTTTGGCCCCAGGACAACAACCCTGTTATTTCCACCAGTCAATGGCATTTTCCAGAATCTTCCCAAAGCCATAAAGATTCTGAGAGTGCTGGTTGCTCCATCCTGGGATTTAAGGTTTCCAGAATGTATCTCGAATGATATTCTCCAGAGAGAAAGTCTGAAACCCGGGGTTTCTTATCCCTCCCCTCTTCTTCACCCAAACTATCCACCCCTAGACCGAAGACGGGTTTGTCTGTTCCCCAGAAACCAGACCCCTGCTGCCCCTCCCCCAGGCTTAGGGAGCAAAGAGCAAAAAGGGGTCAGGAGTCATGAATTCTCCTTAATATTTATCAGCAAACAGGATTCTGGGCCCTCACTGGATTTCAGTTCATTCTCCAATCAACCTAAATCCTGGGAATAGGAAAAGCTCCTGGAATGAGCCTTGGGGTTCTCTCAGTTTGATCATAGTGAAGGCAGGGGGTTCCTTCAGTGGATTAAGCTTTCCTAGTCTGATCCAGAGGGACTTGGATCTTGACCTAGTTACTGACTAGCTGTGTGAGTTTCAGGGGGAAAAAACATCTCTTAACTTATTAGAACTCAATTTTGTCTTCTGTAACAATCTCTAGGTCCTAGGGAGTTTTCCATGAGAGGATGGATGTCCCATGCCTTAAGACAGTGCCTGGGAGTAAGGAGAGCCTGAGTTAGGCCCTGAGGGTACTTGCTCCTCAACAGACCCTGACCTGAGGCTTCTCCTGCCCCTTCCTCTCCATCTGAGGCCTCAGCACTCACCTGGATTACATGGTGGGCTCCTGTCAAACCTCCCTGTTCCCTCCTAACCTTCTAACTAAGAGACTGTGTTCATCTCCTAACAGCCCAGTTGTCCTTTCCCTCCAGGCTACTCCCTCAGTCTGGCATTCAAGGTCCCATGCTCCCCAGTGCACCCTCTTGGCTCAGAGAGCCAAGTCACCTTGGTGCCTGTCTCCCACACCGTCCTCCCTGTCTCTGGGCCTCCCTTGGGCTGTACTCTTTTGGAACATCCTGTCTCCCCTGCTCTACCAGCCAGAACCCTGCCCTTCTGCAAAGGCCGAGTGCATAGCCCATCTGCCTCTTCCTGGATGATTTCACTGGCTACTTGCGCCCTCCCCACAAGTTCCTGTGGCAGTTTTTATCTTGGACTGTCCTCTCATTTTTGAAGACCTATAGGGACCATCGCTCCAAACACCCATGCCAGTCCCTGGAGAAGGGAAGTGCACTGGGGTCAGGGGAGGAAGAATGGTATCTTCCTGCTCCATCGTCTCCTGCCCTCTGCCTGGCCCCAGTCAATGCCTCCAGATGTTCCTGGAGTGGCTTTGGGAGGGGTTTCAAGTTTTCCTCCACCTCTGGAGAGTGCCTTTGGAGAAGATGGGATGGCTGAGGAAGGTGACAGCAGAGGGCAGAGAGGGGCATTTGAGGTGAGGGCAGCAGAAGAGGGAGGAGGACTTCCAGGGCTCCACGTCTGGGCACCATGACCATGCCCAGGGGAGAAGAAGTCCCAGCTGGGGTGAGGGGAGCTGTGTTTAAGCAAGATCCCATCTTATCTTCAGACAGTATTCTTTGGGGGTAGATATGGATGAAGGAGAAGGAAGTTTGGCTTCAGCATGAGAAATGTCATCCAAGTCAGCAGAGGACTTCCCAGCCGGGGTCTCTCTAGGTTAAAGCTCTGTCGGCCAGAGCATTGGGTCAAAGGTGGCAATGAGTGTGGCCCTCAGGCCACATTCTCAGTCCTTTGCTCTTTCCATTGCTGCTCTGGGACTGGCCCTGTTGTCACGCCTTCCTTTGCTGTGATCAAGTGGTCGCCAGAAACTCTCTGAGGGGGTTAGGGTGAGCCAGCAGAAGCCCTGACTCCCAGTGGCTTGCTAGATGACTTCTTGCTTGGTGATGGTGGGCTGGGGGATGGCAGAGGGGTGCTTGACAATCGTGGTGATGGCTCCTGGCAGGAGCTTGTAGGGCTCAGACGCTGAGCCACTGGGCTGTGAGGGCTGTGGAGTCTCAGGGGTGGACATCTGTCCGTTGCTGAGATGAGTGGGCATCGTGTTGGCAACAATGACGTTGGTGCCCATATGCTCCTGCATCAGGTGAGGGTGCAGGGGGTGGTGGGCATGGGGTGCATCACTAGAGGACCCTCCCAGCAGCATCTCCTGCAGTAGGTTGTCAATCTTGGCCATGCCGAAGAGCTTGATGAACTGGATCTGCTCCATCATCTGCCAGGTGATTCTCTGCAGTGTGGGCAGCAGCAGCAGCAGCTCCCCAAAGTGTCCGTGCGAGTCGTACTGCTGGTCATTGATGTAGTCCTCCAGGCTCACCTGCACCTGGGAACGCAGCCGCTTGATCTTGCCGGGGTCACTCAGCCCCTTGGCATCTGGGTCGAAGAAGATGATGGCTTTGAGGCAGGCGTACTCATTGTCATCGATCTGTAACTCCTGGAAGGGCAGCACCAGCTCATCAAGGATGCGAATGGACACCCGACTCATCTCCGCCAGTTCCGTTCCGGGCAGTGCCGAGGGACGATATAGTCATTGCCTAGGAGCAGCACGTCTTTGAACACCATGGATCTCTTGGTGGCTCCAAGCAGCAGGTGCTCCCCAGCATGCGCTCTGAGCAGGGCCACCTGGTCATCCAGGAGGAGCTCACAGAAAGCTGGGATGTACTTGGCCCACTCCACCAGCACCAGTAGCTGCTCCTTCATGGACTCGCAGACATCGGCAATGTTGGCAATCTTCTTGGCACGGATGTCGCCATTGATCCCCGAGATGGGGGAGGTGATCTGCTGGGACAGGACCTCGGCCTGCAGGAGCGCATTGATGGAGGGCAGGCTGCTGTCCTCGTAGCTGGACCTCCGAGTGCTGATCTGGTCCCGCTCATTTTGGATGGCTTCCTTCTTCATGCCAGCCTGGAAGCACTTCTTGAGCCTGCAGTAGCGACATTGGTTCCTCTTGTCTTTGTCCACCACACACTGTCGGCTGAATCTGCAGGAATACATGTGGTTCTTCCTCACTCTCCTCCGGAAGAAGCCTTTGCAGCAGTCGCAGCTCGAGGCACCTTAATGTTTGCCCGTGGCCCGGTCTCCGCAGATGGCACACAGGGCACTGACACTCAGGCTGTTGGGTGCGGCGAGGTTGGTGACTTGTGATGGGGATGTGTCTTCAGGCTCTGGGGTCAGCAGTGGGCCCAGGCAGCAGATGTTTCCTGAGCTTCCAGACGCTTCTGGTGCAGGATGTACTCCTTGTATCATTTTCTAATTTGTGTATATTAATTAGGCATGGCTGAGAAGCATGATTAATGTTTCTCTAGCATGTATTCATTCAGTAAGCATGTAGGCTGAGAAGCATTTTAGAACTTGGAGAAATATAGCATTTGTAATTTCATGGGGCATTGCTTAAAATCTGACTTGATCAGATGAGGACCTTTTCTTTTTTCCCCTGGGTACTGGGAGTTGAACCTAGCTAGTGGTACTATATGCAAGGAAAGTGTGCTACCACTGAACTACATTCCTAGCCCTATTTTTTTGAGACAGTGTCTCCTGAAGTAGATATTGAGCCTTTTTATAAAAAGAATTTCAGACTAAAGAGTGTCAAAAGCAAATTTTAAGACATTCATTTCTTTTTCATTATAATGCATTAGGTATTTTTAAAAACCAGTGCAGTATGTTGCAACAAATACATCATAAGTGGCTATATAACTACAGAATCTGAATGTTGGCACTTTGATGTTGAAGAGGACAAAAGCTTATTTCCATAACCGCTATAGCAATGGTCCATATTCCTTTAGTTTGGGTTATTCATCCGAACATAATATTAGCTGTCTTCTTGTTAGCAGAACCAAACTTTATTCTTTCAGGGGATATAGGGGGTCATAACTGGTACCCTACAAAAACAGATGCAATGTAATTAGTTATTCTTAAGGAGGAACTTCAGATAAACACATTTCAGTTGAAAATTCTAAGGTCATTAAAAATTGCAGTTTTTAACTTGAAGGAAAATACATATTTGAAGAATATGAATGGCTTATTTCAGAACTTGAGCCATTTGAAAATAGTGTGGATTATGCTTAGAAGAAAATTTCAGAATGTTCTGGATTTTTTTTGTTAATGAAAAAACAATGATTTAAAGTGGTTCTGGATTTTTAAGTATTTATAGATTAATGTTATAACTAATAATTCTGTACAAATCTGCATCTTTATATACAAATAGTTTCTCAAATTAAAACCTTGCTTTGGCTGTATTTTCTAATATTCACAACCTGTTTTATTGGATCATCCACCTATGCCAGGATGCCTTTAGAATTTATGACTGAGAATGATATATTTAATTTGTAATTAAATGTTTCAATTTGCAGTTTCTTAGAATACTACCTCTTGCAATTATTTTTTTGACATTTTAGAGTGTTACTTCACTTCAGTGCTGTTTATTGAATATTTTATACAGTGCCAAATCACCATGGGAGCATTTGAATATTAAATGATAAATAAGCATTTTATCTAATATGTTCTATCAGTGAACTAATTAAGAGAAAAATGTCTGGGTTAAGAAATTAGGAGAAATATTCATGGAGAAACTGGTCTTTGACTTAGGGATTCAGGGATGGGTTGAATGGTATATAGACAAGTGGATGCATTTGTTAATCAGTGTTTAACTTAGATATTTGAAGAACATGAATGGCTTATTTCATAACTTGAGCCACTTGAAAATATTGTTGGATTATGTTTCAAAGAAAATTTCAGAATATTCTGTAACACTGATGATGATGATTGAAGGGAGAAGTGATTAGAGTGACTGTAGGAAAGTAATTTAAAGATAATATTAAATTAGGTAATAGATAATGTTTGAAAAGGCAAATTAAGTACTGTAGAAATTGTGCATAGCAATTGTATTTATCTTTAAAATGAGTATTACTCAGTAATTGTCAACTGGTTCTGGGTGATTCCATTGATAAAGCATATTTCTAATGTACGTGTTTGCTCTGGTCCAAGATGATAGACAACACTTAACTGCCTCAGAAACATGCCTCTGCAGGTGAAGTGGCGTGATCACCACTATTCTGTTAAAGAAGAAAGCCTGTGTTAGTCCAGGTCATCTTGTTTGCATTTGGCAGACATTACACCCTGGCGTGGATTGAAAAACAAAAGTTCAGTTGTTGTAATCACCTTAAATTATTACTGGATTGTTATTTTAAATTTGGCAGGGTAGAGTTATAAGAGGAGGGTAGAGAACAGAGGAGATTCATTGATTGCAGACTTTATATTTCAACTAGTTGGTTTCCGTATATATAGAATGAAGTATCTTTCTATACTTAAAGAAGATAAGGCTGGTTATGAACTATTGTCACATTAATAGTGCATTAAAAATTGTTGGAAAGATCAATTCAGAAAGAAACCTTAGAGAAAGAAAATATTTGCATACTGTAAATTTAGCGTGCCTGTGTTAAGCATTTGATTTTATTATCTAGTGTTGTGCTAGATTCTGTAGACAAATCAGAGAAATAGATTTAATGTTGGTCTTAAATTTTATCAATAACCTAGCATTTCTGACTACATTTTCAGGGAGACAACTTCACCATAAGGTGGAGGCAGTGAGTTAGCACAGGTAAATGCTATGTTCCAGGCACAGTCAAATTTAGGGGTAATTAAAAAAAATAAAGAAATAAACTATGAAAATGAAAACAACAAAAAAAAAGAAAACATAACAACAGAAATAGGAAGTTTCTCTGTAGATTTCCTAGGGGTTAGTTCCCAGAAGACATTTTATACTAACAGTTCTATGAGATTTTAGATAATTCCACATGTGTATAGCTCTACCTAAAACTAAATTTTAAGCATGATGAGGGGAGGGGCTTTATTTCCTTTGTGTGTATGTGTGTGTGTGTGTGTGTGTGTGTGTGTGTGTGTGTATGTGGTGCTCGGGATTGAACCCAGGGCTCTATACATGTGAAGCAAGCACTCTACCAAGTGAGCTATGTCCCCAGCCACTTTGTTTCCTCTTATTTATTTCTTTTCTTTTTATTTCTCTTTTTCTTCCTTCTACAGTCTTCTCTTATTTCCCATTTTAAGACTGATTACTTGATGAAGTCTTTATGTCTACTGCTCTCCAAACATAGGGATGCCTAAGAAATGTTTTATGAATAATGAAAGTATACATTTAGAATTATGTAAAGCCAAATAGGATTTACATGGCATTTCATTATTATGTTCTTTATGTTGAATACAATGACTAATATTTTCTTTTTAAAGAATATTTTTCTTTTATTTATAAGCCCTTTTATTACTAGTTTTAAGTTTTTATTTTCACTAATATGAATCACAAACAGAATATAAGGCCCTGATTTGAAGATAATTGATGATTGTCCCTTTAACTTATTTTTGTTTTCTAAAAAAAGCCATATGCACTTGATTATGTAATACTGCAATTTGAAGATAGTTATCTTTGCACAACAGATCAAATTAGTTTGTTCTTTCACTGTGTTTCATTATCCATGCTGAAACTATTTAGAGAAAACTTTATTTACATGGAAAACTTTCAGAGTCAACATGAGTGAAAAACTATTGAGTTGTTTCATTAGATGTGTAAATATTTACTTAATCATTAATAACTTAAATATATCTTAGTGGATATGATTTATGATAAAATTTACATGCTCACTCATGTTTATACCACATAATGAAACATAATTTACTTATTCATTCGCTATTTGACAGATGTTTATGTTGTTTCCAATTCTTATCTATTATGAATTAAGGCTTCTATGAATGTTCCAACATGAATCTTTGCTTTGATGTATTTTTCTAGTTTTCTTAGGTGAATTCCAGAGAGTGAAATGGATGGGTCATACAGTAACTATATATTAAACTTTTTAAGAAGCAGTTTCTTTAAAGAGGTCATGCTTACTATTTTACCTTCTCAGCAACAATGTGTGTGAGTTCTATTTATTCCATATCCTTGCTAATGCTTGTTATGTCAGTGTTTATAATTTTAGTTCATGCTATTTATTTAGTGGTGTCTTATTCTAATTTTCATCTGCACTTTTGATAACCAATCATCTGAAGCATCCTTTCATGTACTAATATCTATCTTGTTCTTACATTTATAAATTGGGTAGCTTTCTTTTTCTAGTATTGACTTTTAGTATTTTAAATATATTGTACATAAGGAAATGTGTGTGTATTTATGTATGTATATATATGTGTGTGTGTGTGTGTGTGTGTGTGTGTGTGCATGTGTGTGTGCATGCTCATATATATGTATATATGAATGATACTGATGATACTGTAATGCAATCTGTGGCCCAAAGGGTTGTTTTTCATGACAAAAGTTTTCAATTATGATAAAAGATGTTGCACATGTTTATCCTAAAAATATTTGCCTATCCCAAGATCATGTTATATTTTTCTACTTTTTCTTATTCTCTAAGTTCTATATTCCCACCTTATTTATTTAGGTCTATGATAACACTATGATTTTTAGTAAGGAATGAAGCAGGAGTTGAGAAGTATTTTATTTTACACATATGAATATACACAGCTCTGACAACGTGTATTAAAGTGACATTTTCAAGCCCAGGAATCATCTAGTTTGAATTTGACAGACATTCTGTTTTATAGATTTGTCTATTCTATGCACTTGCTACGTTGTTTTGATTATAGTACCTCTGCAATAATTCTTGAAATCATGTTTTCTAAGTTCCTAATTTTGTAAATATTGTCTTGACCATTCTAGAGCTTCTGTTTTTCCAATAAAATTTAGAAATGCTTGTCAATTAAAAAAATAACCTACAAAAATTTTGATTGAGTTTGTGGTGAATCTATAGGTCAATTTTGGGAAGATTGAGGGCTGGGGTTGTAGCTCAGGGATAGAGCGCTTGCCTAGCATGTGCGAGGCCCTGGGTTCGATCCTCAGCACCACATAAAAATAAATAAATAAAATAAAGTTATTGTGTGCAACTAAAAAATAAATATTTTAATAATCTTTTGGGAAAATTGATATCTTACTCTTAAAAATAGGTCTCTTATCTGTGAACATTGGCTGTCTCTCCATTCATTTGTATATTTTCTATATCTTTTAGCTGTGTTTTATAATTTTCAATGTAGAGATCTTTCACTTCTCTCTTTAGATTATTTGCAATAGCTTGATTTTGCTTAATTTAAACTATAACATTATTTTAAGATTTTTAAAATTTATTTAGTTGTAGATGAACACACAGTATCTTTATTTATTTTTTATGTGATGCTGAGGATTCAACCCAGTGCCTCAGTTATAGGAGGCAAGCACTTTACCACTGAGCTACATCCTCAAACCCTATTTTAAGCTTTTTATTAATGATATTTAAAAGAAGCTGTAACTTATACTCATTTTTCACTACTATTTTTAAATATTTTGAATGTGGGTCAGGATTTCCTCTTCTGCTGGGCTTGGGCTTTGGTGTGCTATTGAGTGAGGATCAGGGGATCCCTTTGTATTTTTCAGTCCAGCCGCCAGACTGGGAGAGTTCAGCATGCTCTGCAGTCCTGCTGTATGTTTATTATGTAGTGTGTTAGTCCCTCAGCTGGCTTCTGCACCTTAGCAGTTCTCTTTATGTCCAAATACTCTGTACATAAAACTTGTAAAACAAAATTAAGTGCAAATTAATCTAGGTTCATACTGAAATTCATTGTTGGCTCTTTATTCTTGAAGTCCAATCCACTAATTTGCACCATACTTTGATAGTTATTGAAAACAAAAAAAATAAAATAAAATAAAATAAAATAAAATAAAGAAACTGTCAGCATTTATTCTCCTTGTTTTCCCTTTTCACCATTAAGATTAATGGAGTTGTGGCTAATAGCTTTCTAATCTTGAATACTTCACCCAATTATCTAAGAAAGAGGAACTAAGGCCTAGGATCTTGAGAAAGCCTGAAACTTCATTATTCTAAAATATTCTCCCTTCATTATGAAGGAAAATTGGAATCAAATACTGAAATCACTTTAGTTCCATACAACATGAAAACTAAATTTTCTAACTCTGTAAAAGGGATTTAAAGAGTTTATAAAAAGTAAAATAGAAGATGGGGATTCCTTTTCTGACTAAAAAAATTAGTGTTGTTTTCCTCTCAGTGAATTATAGAAGTTCATTGCAGATGTCACATTTATTTAAAAAACAATTCAAGATACAAAGACGTCAATAGAATAAAGATTTTGAATTTTAGGTGTTAGTCTGATTGTTAAGCTTTAAACAGTATTAGCATTCAAATAGAGAGATAGAATACAGGACAAAAGAATACTACAGAATTCCAGTGTCTGACAACTAGAAAATTATCTTTATATGTTTTATTAATTTTATACTGGTTGTAATCTTTCAGTCTTAAGCACAAAAAGTATAAAGTTGAAATATAATCTACATGCATGTGTGTATGCATACATAAACACATATTACAGCTGATGTAATAATGGACTCATGACCTAGGGAATTATAATTTCTTCTTTATCCATAAGAGAGAAGGAGGGAGTTTCTCTGAGATCTCTGAGTCAGTATTTTTTATGATGTATGTATTGTATGTTTGTGTTGAATTGGAACTTAATTTTCTATGCTAAAAATCTGTTAATTTGAAGACATATATATTTAAGTCTGCACTCATTTCTTCTGTAAAGATGGAAATAAATTTTAAGATCTATTATTTTTCCGCATGAATTTCAGGTCATCATACAACAAAACCTAATAGCTTGCTAACATTCCAGTTTGTAAACAGGTATTTTTACTCCTTAAACAGTGTGGCTGTCTGCCACATCAGCAATTTGAGAATAATGCAAGGTAGAACAATTGTAATTTTGGATCCCTGAGGTGTCATTTCATGGACATGTTCCTACATGCTGAATTTAGATTCTCATTGTCAGACTTGGGAATGGGTCCATTGAGACTGGCTGGGAACTTAGTGGGAGAACCACAACAATTTCATTCCTTTTAAAGAGGACTCCTGTACCACGATAGTGCAAATCATGGCCTAATTGTTCACTCCCCCAATTAAGGATCTCTAAAGGGAAATGGTAACTATTGCATCTTAAGAGGCATATTGATTACCGCCTCAATTATGGTACAGTCATCTCCCACACAGCCCATCATGACCTGTTGTGATAAGGCACAAAGCTTCACAGGACAAGCTAGAAGATACCCAGACAGAAAAATCCCTGTGAAAAATGGATCTTTTGCATTTTAGCTTAGGTATAATATCACAACAATAGAAACATTATTAATAAATGTGATATGATCATGAATTTTATAAAATCAATTGTGTTTTGTTGTACCTAGGTAACATCATATGGGAAGAGCTTACCAAAAAGATATAAAATACAACAGTCAATATATTTAATTTACTAAATTATATAAAGAGGAACAGCCTGTCACCTTTTAAAACGTTTCCATAGAAAATGGCAAAAACCAAGTTACCTTAAGGGCTTAAAATTATATTTTGGAGGAGGACTAATGGATTTGATATATATTTGTAGGTATTTAGAAATAAAATATAAAAATAATGATAATAGGGGCTGGGGCTGGGGCTCAGCAGTAGCTCACTTGGCTGGCATGTGTGAGACACTGGGTTCAATTCTCAGCACCACATATAAATAAATAAAAATAAATAAAGATCTATCAACAACTAAAAAAAATGAAAAATAATGGTAATAAGTTGTTTTCATTTTGAAATGCAAATATTGTGTAATATAATATAAAAATGCCAATTTTGTGTTAATAATATAAAATATAATACAGCTAAGTGAACTGATGATAGGTGTTCATATCTAACAACTCTTAAGTGCTTTTTACCTAAGGCATTATCTAATTATCAAGAATACTCAACAAAGAAATACTCAAAATTCACTCTGATGGTGTCTGTGGCCTTCTATTATTCAAAATTTCAGGGAGAAAGCACTGGCTGATTTCTTCCACAAGATGGAAAGATTTTGTTAAAAAATTTTTTTTCTTCAGATTTTAAAAATTGTATCCAGGTTTCTGGTACATAATTCTTTTATACTCCAACTAAACCTTTTTTTTTTGCTATTCTAATAATAACTATTCATAGGGAGGAAAGCTATATAAAACACATTCACAATTTTTAAAAAGCATTTAGTTATTTACGACAGTTTTTCCTACATTTATAAGATGGATGTGCCACAGAAGCAAGTGGCATGACCTCTATGAGTTTGGCTCTTCATTCTTGAATAAAATAATTTCTCCTAGATTGACCCATTGCAGTAGGACATTCTTAGTTATGGGATTTCTTACTTATACATTAATAGATACCATTAATACCACCATCACTCCCACTAAGACAAAGTGGCCAACATAGCAGATATAATAATTGCTTGGAAATTTACAACTTTAATTTTTCTAATTTGATATTCTTTCCCTTGGCCTCTGCTATAGGCTGAATGTTTGTGTTCCCCCAGATTTACAGGTTTTAAGCCTAATCCCCAAGGGCCTTTGGGAAGGTGATTAGGTAGCAAGGGTGAAGTATTTATGAATGGGATTAGTGCCCTTTTTAAAGGGACCTCAGAGAGTGAACTAATCCCTTCTGTCATGTAAGGACACAGTGAGAAGACAGCTGTCTTTGGACAGGAAGCAGGTCCTCCTAAGACACTGAATTTGTCAGTGCCTGGATCTTAGACTCCCAGTCTCCAGGAATGTGAGAAATAAATTTTTGCTGTCTGTGAGTCCCCCTCCTTCAGTCTATGGTATTTTGTTATAATAGCCCAAATGGACAGAGACAGTCCTCATTCTCCTTTCTTAGTCTCCACACTGTGTATCTTCCAATAATTTTCTTTTGTGGCACAGAAGGCTATACCCATAAGGGCAGGTCACCTATGACACTGACAGGACACTCTATATTCCCACAGGCATAGGTAGGGTTACAGTTTTGCTGAATAAGGCGCTGCAAGGTTAGATCCGAGTCTTCAACTACATTATGGCATTGGCTGTCACTTCTTAAACTGCTAAACCCATGGAGCCTTATATTCTCTTCTACGGGAGGTATTAACTTTGCTATCTCCACTGTCTTCCTACCTCCCCCAAATTAGGAGATGAATTAAGAGGCAAGACGAAGAGGGACAACCTACAGAAATACCAAGAAGAGGTCAGCTCTGTTGGAAAGAAGCCCTTCACTCTTCACATCTGAGACATAGCTGACAGCCACCTTTGGGAAGGGATTTTATAATGAGCATTTTAATATAGTGTAGATATTGTGCTTTTATTCACCCTGAACCTGCTTTCTGCTGTCACAGGCAGCATAGTGTAGGGTTTTTAAAAGATCTGGGTTCCTTTCCAAATGCCTTGGTTTAGTTGCTATGTGTCCAAGTTGCTTAGCTTATTCCGAGTCTTAGCTTCCTCATCTGTAAAATATACTAATAATAGACTTTCCACAGATGGCTTTTGGAAAGATTAAGTGGAATTAGATGTTAGTACTTAGCCCAGTGCCTGGCTCTGTTCAGTAAGTATTGCAAAATCATAGCTCCTTTTGAAACGTGTACTTTGCATGTGGTAGACAGGTTTTCAGCCATTCACCTGATTTCCTGTTATCAACACCTACAGCCAGAGTCTGGTATCTGGCTAAAGAAAAAAATGAATTTTCTGACATTGTGGTATGTGATGTGTTGATATTGAACATGAATGACAGTTTTGGTTGGAGTGTTCCATTTGTAGCAGTAAAGAGGTGGCAAAATAGCATATGATCCAAAAGTGGGAGGGTGCTGGCAGTAGGGGTTGTTCTGCTACTGACTCTATGTGGGACGGAGTGGTTGTCACCTAATCTCTGTTTCTTGGCTTTTCCATCATAAGGAGGCAGAAGTCCCAAGTTGCCTGTATCTTGCTGGCTGTATGTGTAACGCAAAGGATAAAGAAATGGAAAATTTTCATGAACTGTGGGAAAAGATATTTTCCTATAAGTTCATGCTTCATTTTAACCATCAATTCACAAAGACATGAAAAGATTATTAAAAGAGTTGGAGAGGTTATGAAATATGGTTAAATTTAAAAAAATGACTGGCTTTGCTTTCAAAGTTTTCTCAGGGGAAGTTAGGAGGGATATTTTTTCCTCCTTAGAGCTGCCAATTCACTTACTGCATTCTCATTTTTAGCATCTTATTTTATAATTCTGAATCTTTTCAATAAATCGTGCTGGAAAAATATCCACATGCAGAAGACTGAAACTAGACCCCTATCTCTTACCTGTTACAAAAATAAGCTAAAAAAATGAAGACTTAAATGTAAGACATGAAAGTACTTGATGAAAAAAAGAGAAATGCTTCAGGACTTTGGAGTGGACAAGCATTTTTTGGTTGAGACCTCACAAATATAGGAAACAAAAGCAAAAATGGAAATTACTTCAAACTATAAAGCTTCTGCTAAGTGAAGGAATTAATCAACAGAGCACAGAGAGAATCTACAGAAAGGGAGAGATATTTACAAACTGTGCATTTGACAAGGAATTACTATCTAGAATATAGAAGGAACTCCAAAAATTCAATTAAAAAAACTAATAACTTGATTAAAGTGGGCGATAGGGCACAGTGGCACACGCCTATAACACAGCAGCACAGGAGGCTGAGACAGGAGAATTGTGAGGTCAAAGTTAGCCTCAGCAAAAGTGAGGTGCTCAGCAACTCAGTGAGACCCTGTCTCTAAATAAAATACACAATAGGGCTGGGGATGTGGCTCAGTGGTTGAGTGATCCTGAGTTCAATATCTGATACAAAAAAAAGTTTAGACTTTGGGCAGGGGTTGTGGCACAGTGGTAGAACACTTGCCTAGCATGTGTGAAGCACTGGGTTAGATCCTCAGTATCACATAAAAATAAAATAAAAGTATTGTGTCCATCTAAAACTGAAAAAAAGGCAGTGGGTGTTCCTTATTCCCATGAAGCTGACAGTTGGAGATACAGAACTTAAAAAACAAAGTGGGCAATAGATCTAAGTAGACATTTCTCAACAGAAGATATCCCAATGGCCAACAGACATAAAAAAAGTTTAATATCACTAGTCACCAGGAAAATGCAAATCAAACCACAATGAGATATAGCCTTGCCCCGATAAGAATCGCTATTATAATAAAGACTAAAGAGAATCAATACTGGCAAGGAGATAGAGAAAAGGAAACCCTTGCATACTGTTGTGGTGAATGTAAATTAGTACAGCCATTAAGGAAAACAATATGGAAGTTCCTCAAAAAATAAATATATAACTACCACATGATCCAGCAATCCCACTAGTGGCTATATTTCCAAAGGAAATGAAATCTGTATGTCAAAGACACATCTGTTTTACATGCTTATTGCAGCACTATTCATATTAGTTAAGAAATGGAAACAACCCAAGTATCCATCAACTGGCAAATGGGTAAAGGAAATGTGGTGAATGGAACATAATACTAGTCAGACATAAAAAGGATGAAATCCTGTCATTAGGAAAAACATGGATGGAACTGGAGATCGGTATGTCAAATGAACTAAACCAGGCACAGAAAGACAAGTACTGCATGAGCTCACTAATATGTGGTTTGTAACAAAGTTGATCTCATAGTATTTAAGAAAAGACTGAGGATTACCAGAGACCAGGGAGAATAGGTGGGGAGAGATGGGGAAATATTGATTAATGGGTGTTGAATTACAGTTAGATGGACATGGGAGGAACTGGTGTTTTTGCACCGTGAGGTAAATGTAGTTGATAATGATGTATTGTGCATTTTGAGAAACTGTAACAAATAATTTTGAAAGTTTAACTGGGAAATAAAATTGGCCAAATTACATTGTGTGCATATGTGCATAAGTAACAATGAATTCCACTAATAAAGCTAGAATGCACCAATGAAAAAAGAAATGATTTGAGGAGGTAGAGATTTTAACCTGATATCAATGCTGTGCAATGTGTACACGTATCAAACTATTTAAGGTTGCCCTGTTAACATGTACAATTCTTATTTTCTTTACGTGCCAGTTAAAACAAACAAACAAAAACCCTGGGATCCCAGAAGCACAGTGTGAAGACACTGGACTGAATCATCAGAAGAATTTCTTGATCTCAAAGCAACAGCATATACTGCAAACAAACCTAATGCCACAATTCCTTGTCTGCTCTTCTAGTCTCAATTAGTAGATTAGAAAAACATAAAACAGAAGAAAGGAGGCAGGGGAATGCAGGAGGGCATAAGAAAGAATGAAAGGATGAAGAAGAAGGACATGGACAAAGAAAGGTGAAAGAAGGAAGAGACAGAGGGAAAAGGACAAAAACAGCTGGCAGCATTTTTAGGCAAATTCTTGAAAGAATGGAAAAATCCCTATGGGGAAAAAAAATGACAGGGTCCCTACCCATGTTGTACATTATTCGCAGGCTGAGCTATTTAAAGGAGAAAAACAGTTAAAACCTGATTGTAAGGGGCAATATTTAAACATGACAATTTAGCTTTTTTTAAAATGTAGAGTTGTTTCTAATTATTCTTGTAATGATTCTTTTAAAAATGGTTATGTTTTTATCTCTACTTTTGAGTTAAGACATTTATTCCCACAAGAATTAAAAGGAGGTAATAGACCTTAAAGACAGAAACAATTGAGCTAACTTGTAATTTGGTATTATTTAAGTCTTAATTATACCATTTTTTTGTTATTTTAGGGGGAGGGTGTTACTAATAAGAGATACAGATGTGGTACAAAATTGAGAAGGGTGTAAAGTTATAATTAAATAGGGGGAATTGGTTCTGCTGCAGAGTAGAGTGACTACAGTTGAAAATAATGCATTAGTCTTGGGATACAGCTCAGTTGGTAGAGTGCTTGCCTCGAATGCACAAAGCCCTGGGTTCAATCCCCAGTGCGCGTGCGCGCGCGCACACACACACACACACACACACACACACATACACACAAACAATGCATTGTATATTTCAAAATAGCCAGAAGAGGGATTTTTGAATGTTCTCACTACAAAGAAATGATGAGCATTTGAAATAAAGGATAAGCTAATAATCCCGATTTAATCATTATGCAATGCATAGATGTATTGAAATATATCAAAACACAACATTCTATCTCATAAATATGTACAATTATTGTGGGTCAATTAAAAAATTAACAAAAAAGAAAATTAATGAAGTAAATGTTTAATTTCTAGGGGAATCATAAATAAAACTCAAATCTAGATTAGCAAAAAAGAGCAGGCATCTAATGCAGAATGATTAAAGAATGCAAATTTTTTAAAAAGAGGAAGAAAATATTTGCTATGCTCAGGTTGTTTCAGCTTTTAGTAAAAGCCTAAATACATCTGTTAGATTCATTGTGCTTTTGGAATTACAGATATTATCTAGTTACACATTTTTATTCATAAAAACATAAATCAGCTTTAGCTAAATTTAAATAATGAATTAACAAAAATAGAGGAATTTGAATATACTGAGAGGATGAGTAAACAACGTGCAAGAACAAGTTAAAACACTTACCAACTATTTCATGATCTGTGTGGTTTAGATATTTTTTACATATATAAGGCAAGGTGAACTTACAGTCCCTACTCCTCCAGGCATTTGACATAAATGTATTAAATACTCCACAGCAATATTCAACTAATGGATCAACGTTCGTCTCTGAAAATACAATGTGTGTGTTTCAAGTGAGTTCAACACACACTGAAATGTAATTTTAGCATCAAAAGATACTTCTCAAAGATGGTCAAGCCTATTAGATATTATGATTTTGCAGCTAAAGTCCAGACATGACAATTAAATGATTTCCCAATGATGGCAAAAGAGCCAATTTCACTTTAAAGTGATTTTTTTTTCAATTTGTTGTTATTTCTAAAAACAGCAGCATATAGCTTTGCCATTGTCCCAGGTGTACTGTTTCTTGTCACTTTTTAAAATCGTTGAATTTTTTAGAAAAATGAAGACTAGTACTATCAAAGCTGCTATTGAATGCCAACTTGTAAAGTTACTACTTTTTGTCTCATTTTGGTCTTCCTGGACTCCGCAAATAGTTGCTGGGTGTCTGTTCCCTGTAAAGTGTCCTGCTGGTAAATCTCATTTACCAGGGTCTACAGGCAGAGGCAGGATCCTTGCAATGCACTTTTTGAATGCCTTATACACTTCTTGGAAGGCAGCTCTGATCATAATTGAAATTGGACGATACATTATGTGACTGCTTGTTGATCATCTGTTCCTCTTGATAGAAGCATTAGGAAAGCAGGAAGCATGTTCTACCTTGTCCATTTTATCCCCTAAGCTTCCTATCAGTATTTAAAGGTTGTTGGGTGGAGGAGGACCTGTTATCAAAGGAAGCTGAGAAGTAGTAGTCACCAAGGAAGAAAAATGAGTCTGCCTGTGTTACAAAAACCCCAGGCAAGAGATGGTATCAATTTTGTTATGTGTTGCTCTATCTTTGAATATGAAGATTTAGCTCATTAGTGACTTTATGGTGCCCTATTTCAATGAAGGAGCCCAATCATCTGTCCCCTCTGTGCCTGCATCCAACAGAGGAGCATTGCCAAGAAAAGTCCTTCCACCCATCTCATTTATCAACCACCCCTAATACTCGCTGGAAACATCACTAGCTTTCCAAGAAGCTTTCTCTCCAGCACCATGCTACCCATTTCACACCGTCCCTATTGTCCAAACTGCTCATTCTTTCTTTCTCCTCTACAAAGAGAAAGTCACGGCCACTAGACTGATTTCTCTACTTTTCTTCCATCACCTAATGTAACTAATGGGCCTGCACTGTACCATACCTCATCTCTCCTAGAGAAATTGTCTTTATCTATAAAAGGCCAATCTGTGCATCTTTGATCTGGACCCTACTTCCTTCTGTCTTCTGAGAGATCACATGGCCTCTGCCAGCTGCCTCACTTTCCTGTATTTTCAATGTCTTTAGAGATCATTTTCAGATGCATTCATAGATGGTTCAGCATCTCTCATCCTTAAAAAGCAAGAAATCACAACAAAGACAACTACACCACCAGTACCACCAACAACAACAAAACTCCTTACCTTGGCCTCCCTATCCCAGTTACTGCCTTCTCTCCATCTCCACCAGTCACATACTATAATACACATATGATTTACATTTCTTCATTTCCTATTTATCTAAAAACAATTTTATTAAAATATAATTCATATACCGTATAATTCACTCATTAAAACTTTACATTCCATTGCTTTTTTTTGTATATTCAAAACATTTTGCAACCATAAATGCCATCGATTTTATTTATTTTTACTGTGCTGGGGATTGAACCCAGGGCTGCATGCATGTCGGATAAGCACTCTACCACTGAGTTACACCCCCAGCTCAACACCATCAATTTTAGACCAAGTTCATCAAAACAAAAAGAAACCCAGTACCCATTGGCAGTCACTCCCCACTTTCCCTTCGATCTTCCTCTCTACCCCCAGCCCACAAGAGCCACAAATCTAGTTTCTATCTCTAAGGTTTGACTATTTTGGACATTTAATATAAATGGAATTATAAAATATGTTCACTTTGTGACTGACTTCAGTCACTTAGCATAATGTTTCAAGAGTTATCTTCATTGTAATATGTACCAGTATTTATTTTCTTTTACCACCATAGGGCTATATCACACTATATTTATGTGTTCATCAGTTGGCAGACATTTGTATTGTTTCTACTTTTGGCCTGTTATGAATTTGCTGCTATGAGTATCTATGTACATGCTTTGTGTGGGCATGTTTTCATTTCTTCTGATTATATGCCTAGTAGCAAAATGCAGAATGATAGGGAACTTTATATTTAATCTTTTGAGGAACTGACAGGTTGTGTTACAAAAAGCTGTATCTTTTACAATCCTAGCAGTTGTGGATGAAGTTCCAATTTTTCTACATCCTCACTAGCATTTATTATTATCTCTCTTTTTGATAGTGGATGTGAAATGGTGTGTCTGTGGTTTTTGTTGAATTTTCCTGATGGCTAGTGATGTTGAGTATCTTTTCATGTGTTTATTAGCCATTTGTAAATCTCTGGAAAAGTGTCTATCCACTTTTTAAAATATAATTATTTGTCTTTCTATCGTTAACTTGTAATAATATATTCTAGATATAAGTTCCTTGTAAGATACATAATATTTGCAAATATTTTTCATAGGAAGTATTTTCTATTTCCCCAGTGGAAAATATTTGCAAACATTTCTCCCTTCTGTAGGCTTTTGTCTCATTTTCCTCCTTTTGTTTTCCAGTGTTGGGACTGGAACCCAGGGCCTTGTGCATACTAGACAAGTGCTCTACCTCTGAGCCATATCCATAGCCCTTCTTTCAAGTTTCTTGATAGTGTCCTTTGAAGTTTTTTCACTTTGATGAAGAGAGACATAATAGCTTCTCTGATTCTTGTTGGAGGCTCAGGTGAAGTTGGCAATTAATGCACCGACATTGTTATCAATGTGCTCTATCATATCAAAATCATATCAACTGAATAGGGTTCAAGGGCCATCAGGTCATTCCAGAGATTGGTATTCTAAAAATATCTCAAACCAACTGTGACTCTCCAGCTTTGTAGGGCATAGAACCCCGAGAGACCAAGAATGGCCCCAAATGACCTCTGAACAAACCCAGAGAGATTCCTATGCATCATGCTTATTCCTGAAGATCTTTAATCACACCCTTCACTGTGGTGTGTGTGTGTGTGTGTGTGTGTGTGTGTGTGTGTTCATCAGTATTAAGTTTTGAATTTAAATCACTTACAATCAACTTAAAAAAAAAAACCTCAGCATCATGAGAAAAGATTTCCATGTGAGAAATGTGAGATGAAATGCAGAAGTATGAACCTTTCCTCTCTGTCCCATCCACTTGTTGACTCCATGGAAAGAGCTATCATTTTGCTCAGATTTCAGTCTCTGACACAGCATTTTGAGTTATGTTGGCCACCTGGAACCGAGAGTAACAAGAAAGGAAAAAACTGGAACAGCAGTTCAGCACTGTCCACACAAACATGCTCCCTGCTGGTTGTGGTAAAAGTCAGGAGAGGGGAATCTGGCAGTCTGTCAAGTAGAGGAAGCTTCTGAGCTGTAGGAAGCCAAGCAAAGAGATAGTCTGGGGGGTGAAAAGTCCTGAGCCCCATGAAACCCAGGCTTCCACTGAGAAGATGTAATGGCTATAAGTAACAGAGCTTTTCTGAGAATCTTAAAAGAATACTATCAGTCTTTTTCTTTTGTTTTAAGTCACTACTATTAGATCCATGTGAAATATGTGTTAATTCTATTAATATTGGTTACTTTATTTGGTTTTAATGACATCTACTGGAGTTATAAATAGAGAAGATAATGCAAGTAATGTGACATCTGGTTAAGGAATTGAGGGTGTGTAGGGATTCCTTGCATGTACACCTGGATGTGAGATGGATGTGGATGGAGAAATTTGGTGATCTGACACTTATTAAATGACAAAATATTGTCATGCTTGTAGAATAGCTAATGTCCCAAGCACCCTGCTACCTCAAACTTCCCTGCACCTCTTGATTCACATTCCAGCAGCTCGGGGGTTAATACCAGCAGTGGGCTTCTAGAACTCCAAACCCCACACTAAGATCTCTACTTGGATTGTTTAATAGCCTATACCATATTGGTTTTTAACTGTCCTAATGTCACCCTATTCATAGATGTGTGTTGCATGGAATTACCTGCATCCTATGAATTCTTTGATGATGAATTATCTGCATCAGGATCACCTAAGGCACTTGTCAAAAATGCAGATACTTGAGTCCTGAATCCTGGACTCTCTGCATCTCTAGAATAGCAAGCACTTGCATTTTTAACTATGTCTCAGGTGATTCTAGAACATCTTATCAAATATAGTCTGCATTTTATGGCATAGAGCCAACCATAGAGCCATGCCTTCCATGTAGATGCCTCTTTCAAGGAAGAATCCAAAGTTCTAAAACTCTTGGTATTCACCTCTATGCTTAGCCTAGTGCTTGTTGATAGGCAATAAAGAGGAAGGACCGTTGATTGAGACGTGTATGCAGAAAAGATAAATTAAGTTTGATGATGATGGTGGTGGGAGTGGCAACCAATCCCTATGAGTGCATACTGTGTGCCAGGTGCTGTAAATCCCTCAGATGGATTAACTAATTGAATCCATACAATAACCCTAATAGGTAGTCTATTATCTCCATTTTATGACCAAGGAATCTAAATCCCAGAGGGACAAAGGGAACTTCCTAAAATATCATTGTTGGGAGGAAACAGGACTCTAGTGTTGGCTTATCAGACTTCAAAGCCTATCATTCTTTTTATTTACTAAGTCATATAGGGTCTTAGATTAGAAAACAATTCTATAGATAATTTGTAAATCAGATTCTTTGGACTTAATCTCTTCAATTAGCTTTTTTTAAAAAATTTTCTCATTTCATTACATAAGTGGGGGGGAAGTAGGCATGAAAGATGAAGAGGTTCTAAAAACTATACTCTGACTTGCAGGAGCAAAGATGGAAGAAATTGAATAGAGAAAGCAGAAAGTGTATATAAATATTGTCCAATATGTAGGAACAATTAGAAACCTTTATGTTAAATAAAAATAAGATAAAAATTATAAAGCATTAATTTAAAAAAAGAACTTTGCATCTGTCACTAGAACTTGAAAGTCAAGTTAAGAAGATGAAAGGATTTTGAGGTTATAGCTAGAAAATAAATATTAAGGAAAGGGAAACAATTGAGAACCCATTGTGGAGAAATAATGAGGGAACTGTGATTTTATGTAAAGATCATCAAGGGGCCAGTTGACACCTGGACTTGACAATGGCCAAGACAAGCAGTATGGATGTGGGGAAATTAAGGCAGCTCAGAAGAGGCAGTGGATTGAAAGGATAACTGGGCTTTATGCGCATTCAGGTTTGTTTTGAAGAACCCTGCCTGGAAGCTGGGATTAATGAGATCACAGAGTATTATAATTTGATTCTGGTTAAAGCATCCTTATGTACTGAGCTTAATGAAGAATGACTAATTAACATCTTTTTGAATGTAAGGGGGGAAAAGGGAATATACATCTGAATTGTTTTTTCCAAGGCAAAAACAAGCCCCAAATCAAGATCGGGATTAATGGAATCAGGGTGTTTATTCAGACTTCAATACATCAATGCTGGTGCTTTTCTTTAGATATGCATGCTTTCTATTCATCCTTGATTCATTCATGACACACAGAGAAGACTAGATTTATTCTTACTGGGATCTGGGCAAAATCCCCACTTCTCATCTCTTTCGTATCGGCTTGTGGTGGCACACCACAGTAAGTCATCTTCCCGGCCTTCCCGGGTGCATTCGTGAAACCACTGATGGTTATACTGGAAGGGAAACATGCATGGCATCCCGTGGGCATTCCCTTTGATTGTATACATATCTAGGAGAAAAAAAATGACAAAGTCAGATAAATACAGTATCAGCATCATCTCCGCACACTGTCATCTTGTTATACATTTTTATCGACTGAAATCCTCCTAGCTGCAGGCACTAACTAACCCTCCTGAGCCCCCAGGTCCTCATTGTCCAGTGACTGTAGAAGAGCCAATTCCAGGCCTGGGTTCAGAGGAAGAACTGTTAAATGGTTTGCTTGTACATTCATCCACTTGTTTATTTACTACAGTGGGCTGTTACGGTAGCACAGAACTTGTGAATGAATGAAAAGAAAAATTTAATGAAGATTTTACTTCAAAGTATCCACCAATACACTGGTGTTGGTATTTAAACCTCAATGGTTTCATAGGAATTTATTAATTTATTCATTCAATAAATATTTGGTGAGCATTTAATGTACCTTGCACTGGGGATATCTTAGTGAACAAAACAGAAAAATTCCTTTTCATGAGGAGTTTCTGCTTTAGTGGGGAGAGACAAAGGGAAAGCAAAGAAACAAACATATGATAATTTCAGGTCATGGTAAGTGCCATGAAGATAAATAAAATGGGGTAAGAAGACTGTGCAAGCATGAGCAAATGTGCGTGCATGAATGTGTGTGTGTGTATGTGTGTGTGCGTGTGTGTGTGTATGCACCAATGTAAAGTCTACCTGAATAAGAACTGGGTAAAATGGGGGTGTTAATTGTGGAAATATTTGTGCCAGCAAAAGGAACAACAAATGTAAAGGTGTAGAGAAAGGAGTGTGTGGGGTGAATGAAGAAGAGCAAGGCGGCTCAGGGGAAGGGGTTGCAGTGAAGTCCTGGAGTGTCTGCTCTTGTAGGACTATCTGCCATGTTGCTAAGGACTTTTCCTTTTTCACTGAGGGTGGTGGAGAGCATGGTGAAAGGTCACAGGCAAGTTTTGAAAGGGAAAGTGACAAGATTAGATTTCCATATTTAATTTATTTGTTTATTTTATTTTTTTACTGGGGATTGAATTCAGGGGCACTCAACCACTGAGCCACATCCCCAGCCCCCTCTTTTTTGGTATTTTATTTAGAGACAGGGTCTCATGAGTTTCTTAGGCCCTGGCTAATTTTCTGGGGCTGGCTCTGAACTCACTATCCTCCTGCCTCAGCCTTCTGAGCTGCTGGGACAGATTTCCATTTTTAAAGAATCTTTGGGTGCAGTGTGGCAACCAGCCTAAATGGAGAGAGAGTGATGGAGGCCCATTGGCTAGAAAGATGACCACACAGATGTGGTCTGCTGGCTGTGTTCTCAATACACTGCAATCATCCACCATCCTTTGAGTTAAGAAGAAGTCACCAAAAACTTCATGACTCAGCTGGGGCTTCCTATGGTAGGGGGCATTAAGGCCACTCTTAATTTAGACAACAGGTCCTGGACAAAAGGGTCAGCTATGGAGATTCCCATCCCTTTCCCAGAGTTGGCAGGGGCTAGACTGAGCTCATAGCACACCACCAGCCTTAGCAGTTACATCTGTTAGGAGCCAGAGGCGTTTTAGGACCAAATGCTTTGGTTTCAATCCCCTGCCTTCTACTCAGAAGCATATATTGCTGGGTCTTCCCCTGTGTGCACATGAGTTTGGTATATGGCTAAAAAATTGAAGCAAAATATTGAGTTCTTCTTTAGAACCATGGCATTTTGAGTGCTGGTTTGTAGCACTTGCTTTATTGTATGTAGGAAGCCCTGAAAATGTCTTGCTCTTAGCTCTCTGTTTACTCATTCTTTGAAGCCCAGGAGATGATCTCACCTTGGGCCTTAGGAGTTCCATTCTCTGCTTCCACGGATGTTCTAGAGTCCTTTGGAGGACGTGGTTTTATTGAGGCATAATTGTGCAGGCACAGTAAGGGGAGGCACCAAATCTGCCTTATTGGCTTTTGTAAACCAGGTGCCCAACACTGTGCTGAAGAATAGTTAGCACTTAACAAGTGTGTACAGGATAGATGGATGGATGGACAGGTGGATGAAGAAGGCTACAAAAGAAACAAACACTGAAGGAAATAATTTAACTATGTGACTTTTTTTCTGTTTTAAAATGCCAAAAATAATAGAACTATAGAAAATATAAGTCCCCTGATAAATTGTGCCTCCTTACAGACCATGCTTGGTACACACAAAATAGAATGTCATTTATCATCCAGTATCTTTAGCATGACCGTTTCCTAAATACTGCATACCATCCCATGTGCACTTTGATTCAAAGCATTTTTACCTTTGTGAAGATGTTCACAAATGTTCCCACCATCTGACATGTAGGAAATCCACTTATGGAGATGTTTCCTTGAGGCCACAACCATGTCGTCCTGCTTCACCTGCACCATGTACTGGAGCGGGCCGTTGATCATCTTCCTGTTACAGCACCACCTCAAGGAAACGTAGGTGGCGTCACATTCATATATACTTAGTGGCTGCTCTGAATTAGATAAATTCAGGCCCAGGCAACCACTGCCTCCTATGTTAAAGAGGTGGTGGTTTGAAACCCATTTCCACAGCATGTACTTGTTTGGCTGTTTGCAGTTCTCCAGGGTCAGTGCAGATTTACCTGCTTGAATGCATTTCTTAAGACTCTCACTTTGGATAATGAATATTCCTTTGTCTGTAACAAAAAATAAAAGATGTGGTATTTGACTTTCTTATGTAATTAACTAGTGTCACAAGGATCCCATGTGCATCTCTAAGCTGTGCTAGGTTGTAGCTGCTAGCCATTCCAGATAGATCTGGAGCTGATGGGTAGGGTCTACTTGAGGGGCATTATTTGCATAAAACAGGAGTTTTTTGGGGGAAAATATAAAACATTTATTGGAGATAATGGAGACCTCTGATCTAAGACTCCCTTGGCCATAGAAGAACAGAACTACCTGTCAATCATTTGGTGGTACTGATGAGAGAAAGCACTCACCACAACTGTACAGAAAGTGATAAAATAATGAGAACAAGGGGGAGGGGCATTTGGTGTCCAGATATGTGGTGATACTTTAGGTTTTCTTCAAAGGAGTGCCTGGATGTGAGGAACATGACAACTGAGCTACTGAAATGAAAATTTCTACCACCAAGAGAATATAGGAAAGTGCTAGACAATTCCCCATGATGGTGAAAAAAACAATGCCTCTTAACATTTGCTTTCTGTGCTGGATCCATCAGGAGTAGAAAAGTGGCAACATTTTGCTTTGTAAGGAGTAACCTGGTTGCATGAAACTGTCAGCAGCAGGTAAACAGGACACTAGCTAATGCCCCATACCTAGATAAAAGACAGGTGCTAGAACATCACGACAGTGGTAGAAACCAGAGGCCACATTGCCATGTGGAGGAAGTAGACATTTTGTGACATAGTCCTGAACTCTTCCCTCTGGAGCCAGAAGAAGGGATCTGGGTGAGTTTTTTGTGCAAAAGCTAGTGGGACCCGGCCAGGGAATATGCTAGCTTCTGCCTGTTACCTGACTTAAGCTGTGGACTGGAAGTCACCAATTGCACAATCATTATGGCTGTGTTTTCTCACAGATTTTTTTTTGTTTTCATTTTTTGAAGAAGACAACCATGTCCAAGCACAGAGTATCCTGAACACAATGTCAAAGTTCAGTAAGTGCTCAATATTGACTGAAATTGCCAGTAGCTGCTGTTGAGGCCCATGAATGCTGAAGTTCCCCTCTGCTCTGAAAGTCTGATCAGGGCTCTTTTGCTCTCCCCTCAGCTAAGCTCCTGTCTTGGACTTTACTTCCTGTCTCTCCTTCAGAGCTCCCAAGGCACATAGTCATGTTCCTTTACAATGGCCAGGGTTTAGGGAGGGTTTTGTCATGCAGCAAGGGCAAGATACAGCTTTCAAGAGATTTGAAACAGTGCAGAATGAACCTCCTCATGTTTGGGTATAAGGGAAAAATGCTTCACTTTTGGTAAAGTTTTTTGGTTTCTCCAAAATTAATCTGGCCAAGGAGAACTGATTTATGGTAACAAAAATCACGTAAGACACCATTAAAAATTGTCAATTTATTAATGAAAGCCATATCTCATTTAATAATTGATAACCCTTCTTATAGCCATGTGTTTGAGAAGTTAAATTAGTTGTCAGAAAATTGCTTTGATCACCATACATCAGAGCAAAAGAGAAGGGAGTGGCAGTGGCCGGGGTGGGTTAGTGAGAGAATAAATGGTTTTAAGGAGATTTCATTTAGATCAGGAAATTTGTTTTCCTAATGAAGGCCACGTCTGCATGGTTATTAGTAATAGTCATTCAAAATCTAATCCACCTTTCATCAACGTGATATGGACTCTGATAATTAACTTTCCTTCTAGCCCTCCTTTTCACCTTTTCATGCCTGGGTAGAATGTTAACTTTAATTTCTGTTGTAATCTACTAATTACTTTCTAGCTAGCTCAGAGTTCCATTAATTTTTCATTAAAGATAATTATTTTACAATGATGGCACCATAGCCATGTATATTTATACATTCAAATATCTCCAGATCTGGGCCCCACCCCTTAATATACCTAACATAGGTAGATAGAATAGCTGGTCAGTGGCTAAGAGCTCTGGAGACTAGAACTGGGCAGATTCCTTGATCTCTGAAAGCAATGCCTTTCCAAAGCAGAAGATATGAGACAAACCCAGTCCATGCTTCCTAATATTGGGGTACCATTACAATTCCATGCCAGCTGCCTGCAGGATGCAGCTTTGGAAAAGTTCTTCAGAATGTTTCATAAACAAGCACCTGGGGATTGCCTATAAAAATAAACATGCTACCTCCAAATATGTTAAGCTAATAAATGACCTGAGCCTATTTCCCATGATGTTTATAATAAAATCTGATCCTAAGCACTTCATAAATCCACTAAAGATAAAGGTGTTTCAAATAGACTGTGAGGAGACCCACTATGGGAATCAATATTCTGATTATTACTATATGCACATGAATTGTCTCTAACAAAACTATAATGTGGAAATGGGCCACTAATCCTTAGTGTGTATAGTTGCTGGGTTTCAAAAAGGATGAAAATCAAATGTGGGAAGAATCAAGATTGATTATATATGTCAAGGACATCAGTTCTGCTTGAACACTGATTAAGTGATTAATGAAGTACTGCCAGAATTACTAAATCTCTTTGCAGGAAAATGTTATTATGCTTCCCTTCATAATTATAAGTTGAGGAGGAGAAGAAGGATTGATTTACTAGAAGTAACTTATAAGCTAATTTCCGTCCTTTAAAAAAAATCATGGGAGTTAGGGCTCCTACTTTCTACTTCTGAGCTCCTTCTATTGGGAGCCATAGATAACATACTGTAAGATAACACATACTCTTCTGAGGAGTGGGCTAAGAACGTTTCTTTGGGCAACAGTTAAACTTAAGTTTAGGAAATTTCTTTATGACATTATTTCAACAAAATATTTCCTTCATTAACTAATTCATTCCATAAGCATTCACTATATGTGGTGTTAGAGATAGAGAAATTATTTGCCTAAATATCTGTCCTTTGAAACTGTATCTATTTGTTCTGAAACCATGGAAATTTTCCTAGTTAATAAAAAGAAGGAAGTTCCATTTGTTCTAAAGGAAATACTATAATTACAACTCAAGATAAGCCCTTTAAAAACAAGTGATAAAAGTCATGATCAAGAAAACAGACCAAAATTAAAGACATCTTACTGGACCCTCTGCTGATGTCATGTAAGGGGTGGACAGGGCTCCTTTCTGCGTGGGAAGTGTCCGCACATTTTCCAGGGAGGACAAGAAAGAACAGTGCTAAGGAATATGGGTGTGGAGACTCACTTTACCCATAAACCCAGAACCATGAGCTTCAGAGTGGATGGGACTATAAAGATTATTTAATTGAATCATTCTTTTACTCTCACCAAATCCATTTTGTCCTAGAAGCTTTAGACCCATATACCCAGTGAGGACCATGTTCAGTCCAGATATAGCTGTATTGACATGCACTCATTTGTAAGCTAGAAAGAAGAAAATGAACTAGTATAGATTGTTGTTGAATATTTTGAAGTAGGAGACTTGAAATTTCAAACCACCAACATGTATTGGGTACCTAATACTGCATGTGCTGGACCCCGGCAGGTGGAGGGGGCTGTGTTGCAATGCACGCCCTCCAGCCACCCATGTTCTCCCCAGCAATCACTGAAATGTATGGAAGAAATTATAACTCAGTGTCAAAATGTATTTTGACTAAGAGATAAAAGCACAACGGGGTGGAAATAAAGGGTAAAGGGCAGTAGTTGAGTGTAGAACCGAGAATCCACCAACTGCCTCACATTTTCATCCCACAAACACTTACCAGGGACCTAATGTTTTTAACGACAGGGTTGCACTCATGAACAAGACAGGGAAAGATCCATGTCATTGTCATAGTGGTCAGGAGAGTGAGGGAGTATCAATCTCCAGAAAGAGAGGCGAGAGATCATGCAGAGGAGACATTCCGGACAGAGAATGTCACCAAACGCGAAGAAATGATGCAAATAATCAGCTCCTGGGTGATGACAATCTGGGGAATGAAGGGAAGAGAAGCGGGATGGGAACAGGAGGGACAGAGGAATGAATCTAACATGACTTTTCTACGTACATATATGAGTACACCACAATGAATCTCCACATCAGGTACAACCATAAGACTGGGATCCTAATTAGAGTAAGATATACTCCATGTTTGTATAAATATGTCAAAATATATACTGTCATGTATATCTAAAATAAATAACAAATAAAAATTTAAAAATATATTGACCATAGTAAAATGTGAAGTTAGAAAGAGGTAGTTTGGGATCATTTTATGAAGAACTTGAATTTTGGTGTGGCCGGGGGCTATCAGGGAATGAACTCAGGGGCACTTGACCACTGAGCTACATTCCCAGCCATATTTTGTATTTTATTTAGAGACAGGATCTCACTGAGTTGCTTAGCCCCTCACTTTGGCTGAGGCTGTCTTTGAACTGGCGATCTCCTGTTTCAGCCTTCCAAGCCTCTGGGATTATAGGCGTGCACCACTGTGCCCAGCAAGAACTTGAATTTTATTCAAAAATTTGTATATTCTTCTTCAGGTGAAAGGGAGCTTTGAGACAAGACATGACTGAGGCTGTGGTGTAAAAGATGAATCAGGGTGGGGAGTTATTCAACAAAAACATTACTGAGCACCTACTGTGTGCCCAGCATTGTTTTAGGTGCCAAGACAATCAAAGAAGAATGACTAAGCTCCTGCCCCAGAGGAGTTCTAAATTAGGTGGGAGGAGATGGTACCCTAGCACACTTGGGGAAGAGTCTAGAGACTATTGATGTGATCCACCTGGAGAGACTAAAGGTGTCAGTGCATCAGTGATGCAAAGAACAGGAGAGAGCAGTTAGACCTAGCCAATAGGGAGACACCACATACAGGGAAGAGGTGAGTGGATTAGGTGATGGGTGGAGTGGGATATGCTATGGTTGGGACATGGTGTGAGTGTGTCCAAGGATTCATGTGTTGGAAGCTTGGTTCTCAGTGTGGCAATGTGATAGGATTTTTAAGAAATGAGGCCTAGTAGGAAGTAATAAAGTCATGGAGGGGCTGCCCTTGGAAAGAACTGATGCAGTTCTCATGGGACTCTGGTTGGTTCATGTGAAAGGACTGTATAGAAAAGGTGTAAAACTGCCTCTTCCCCTCTGTCTGGCTTCCTTTCTTGCCATGGGGGATCTCCTTCTCACATGTATTTTGGCCAAGATGCCATCTGCAATAAGATACTCACCAGATAAACCTGTTTTCTTTATAAAGTCCAAGCCTTTGTTATTTCATTATAGTAACAGAAAACTGACTAATACATGAAGATTCTGGAAAGGTAGTTGTAATGAATCTTTTTTTTTTTCCTTCAAGTATTCAAAGGACTGTCAGAGGCCTGCCAATCTCTATAATGCCAAGATGTCAGAGTCTAAAGCCTGGGCTGAGAGTACAGTTTGATATGTACGCTGCCAACTGGAGGTTCTTTTAGGAAGTGAACTTAGTACCCCTTCCAATACCTCTCCCTGCCTTCAATACTGTCTTCAACTTAAGATAACTATTCTCTTAGCACTGGCTGATTGAAGGTTTGGAGTATTAAGTAACTAAGATGAGGTTTGAACTCTTAGGTCTCCATGAAGTGCCTGCACTTTTAACAAAAATAAATAAATAAATAAATTGAAACAATAAAATAAAATTCCAAAAGAAATACTATTTTTTATGGTGGCATTTTAAGCAAGCAAAGGGCTTCCTGCTATTCAATAAATTTCATGGTGATGGAGTTCACTGAATCCAACTACGTACATACAGTTGGCCTCTGTGCTGCTCTATGTTAAGAGAACTGAAAGGAAAAGTTCAAGTGTGTGGTTCACATCATGTGCAATGTTTTAAGACAAGCTATTAGGAAGCCACAGTTTACAAGCTGCAATCCAATTTCAATGGCCTAGCCCAGTCCTCTGGGCTCAACCTCCTCCACTCCGTCAGCCCACGTAGCTCATGCTGGGCTCACGTAGTTCCTGCCTGCAGTGTCTCTTGAGTGGGTCCGTTTTCTCGCTGTTCATAGAGCATTTCTGTTTTGGCAGGGATGGGGCCCAATCTTTTAGTTTATGGTCTATTCCCCCATCACTTGGCCTTATTTAACTGGAAGGTACCCAACAGATATGGGGAGGGCATCTCTCTGTAACCAGAAGGTGGTCAGCTTTTTCTGGAGCTTTGTCCTCCTTGTCCAGTGACACAGATTTGGGTTTGTCACATCCCCTTCAGTGAACAATGAAGGGATGTTGTAAGCTGCAGAATCAAGTCCTTCTCACTGCTGAGTGCTATGGAAAATCTGGGTTCTTCACATGACTTTCCAAACCAGTAAGTGAGGAATTTGCCATGCCTACAGGAAGTGGTACCTGCATGGTTCTTGAAAGAACAGATCCACAGGACTAAGCAAAAAGTGTTCCAGCCCTTCTGACCCTTTTCTGCATGAAATGTGCATTTTAGGTCAAATCTTCTGAGTTTTGGTGTGTCTATTAATAATCTGAAGTCTTTGAGTTTCTGTCAACTGCGTTCTATTAATTAACTAAAAAGTTACATAAGTACTTAAAAAAATCTCCTTGAATCACGATGCTGAGGCAGGAGGATTGCAAGTTGGAGGTCAGCCTTAGCAACTTAGCAAAACCTTGAGTCAGAATAAAAAAGGCCTGAGATGTAGCTCAGTGGTAGGGTTTGATCTCCAGGACTACAAAATGCAAGCAAGCAAACAAAAACAGAAATAAAACAAAAGCAAAACAACCACCTCTCCTCCTCCTGTTGCAGAACATCCTTCTCTTTCCCTGTCCTAGCATTGTCCTTGACTCTGAACCTTCTTTATTCTCCTGCAGCTTCTGAACCTGGATAATCAGCAGCTCCACAGGCCTTTGGGACCCCTCTTGCTAAATCTTTTTACATGTTCTCTTCCTCTTTCTCTTTAATCTCCCCAAATCACTGCTCCAAGTTCCACGAAGAACACAATTCTCTTTCACATGTGGGAAAAATGAAACCCAGCTTAATCAGTTCTGCTGGGCTGCACTTTTGTGAGGCTTCAAATTGCCTGTTACCAGCCCCCTGTGGGAGGGTTAACCCTTTCACACTGTCCTTGCTGCTTGCAATCCATCCTGTCTCCCTCTCTTTGTCCCTGGCTCTGTGCTACAACTTGCTATCTTAGCAATGCATTTTTAAACCTAGTTGGAAAACATTTTTCATCCTTTTAGCTTATGGTCTATTCCCCCATCACTTGGCCTTATTTAAGTGGAAGGTACCCAACAGACATTGCTGGTATAAAAAAGCATTATTCACAGTGGCTTTGTTATTATCCTATAGACAGTGTTGAAAATGTATCATCTCAGTCACCAGGGAGTCTCCGAGTTATGGCAAGCACAAGAAGACAGACATTGTTCAACATCTCACAGATGCCTGCATGTTAAAGCCTTGGGGGAAATGATACAGAGACTAGGTCACCAAAGCAAACAAAAACAGAAAACAGCTCCACCATCAACCAAAACAGGTCTGGAAATAATACAACATTATTGAAGGTAAAAGCGTTTACACTGAGCTATCTGTCTTAATTGCTTTGAGAATATACTTATTTAAAATATCTATATATTTACTTAATTTCTAGGTAGGAATTAAAAGAAAACAGCAAAAAAAAAACTTTTAGTGGTAGACATTATCTCTGGTGCTAGGGTACCCCTAAGACAGGACCATGAACTGCGTGGCTTCAATGACAAATTAATTTTCTCCCTATTCTGGAGGCTGGATTGTAAGATGAAGGAGTGGCAAGCTTGGTTCCCTCTGAGGGCCAAGGGGAGGTGGGGAGGAGTTGCTCCAGGCCTCTCTCCTTGGCTGTCTTCTTCCTGTCTCTTAATAGAATTTACTTTCTATGCATGTTTCCATGTCCAAGTTTCCCCTTCTGATGAGGATGCCATTCATATGAACTAGGACACTCCAATCACCCCATTTTAACTTGTTTACCTCTATAAAGACCCTATCTGCTAACAAGGTCTCATTCCAAAATCATGTTTGGGCGTTCCATCCCTCTTATTTGGACTGCCTGCACGATTTGCAGGGTCCAGGATAAATTGAAAATGCGTGGCACTGGATGGACATGAAGTCAAATCAATTTCTCCTTCCCATGGGCCCACAAGGGATTGCAACTTCTGTGAATACCGAGGACGGCACACACTCAGTACCTGGATGGGACAGAGGTCATGGGCTCCCACTCAGTCCTCACAAAACATGAAGTGGGGTTGCCAGCTCAGGGCATGCAGCAGCCTGCCCTGAGATGCCACAGGGTGTCCAATCCCAGGCCCCAGGCCTCTGCCCCCAAACCTCTTGGCAATGATGTTGCCCTCTGGGGTGGAAGGCAGCAGTGACTGTGGAGCAGGAATGGCAACTGAGAAGCTACCCTGGGAAGGTTTTACCAGGGGGAACTGAGCCCAAAGCCTCTGGCTTGAGTGTCATTATTCTGTTAGATTCACACAAGTTCAAAGACAAAGAGTTAAAAAAAACAAGAGGCAAAACTACAGAGCACCAAACCCTAATCCTTGAATAACTGTGCTGGTACATGCCCATGAAGCCCTCCCTGTTCTTATCTGAACATGATTAGCACTGTGGAAAATAAAAGACAAACCAAAAAAATCTTTGATGAACTACAGAGCCCTTCTCTTAGGGTAGATCTATTTGAAGCTAGAAGACTATCTGGCTTGGTTTTTTCATCTATCCTCTAAGTGCTGGTGACATAATTTGTGTGTGTGTGTGTGTGTGTGTGTGTGTGTGTGTGTGTGTGTGTACCCTGGGACACTAAACTGCTGAGCCACATCCACAGCCCTTTTTATATTTTATTTTGAGACAGGGTCTTGGCTAAGTTGCTTAGGGCCTTACTAAATTGCTAATCTGGCTTTGAACTTTCAATCTTCCTGCTTTGACCTCCTGAACCACTGGGATTATAGGCTTGCATAACTGCACCTAGCTGGTGTCATGGCATCTTGATAAAGGTGGCTTCAGTTCTTCAGTAGTAATGAGAGTAAAAACAAGCTGTGACTTTGAACATGGATGGTTCCAAAGAGCAGCAAAAAAAGAAAATGTTTACAGTTAAAGAATCACTTTGAATTTCCTGTTTACAGTTTCATCATTGAAAATTTCTCAAGAGCAGAAGGCAGAAAATAAGAAATAGCAAAACTTTTTAAACACATTTCTTTGGAACTATAGTAGTCTGGGAAGTATCATAAATTGAAAAGTCATGGGGTCACACATAAAAGCAGAGACCTCTTATTTTTTTTTTTTTTTTTTTTTTTTCTGCTCTGTATTGTAGAACCCACAATACAGAAATCCTGATCATAATCCTCAACTTTTTTGACGGGTTTATAAAATATTTCCCCCTAAATGTCTTAAGACAATATTTATAAGGTGCTCTTTTGTAATTTTATAAACAATAATATTTATTTTCATTTGATCAATTCAAGCTATAAAATTTATGTTCCTATCTGTGTATTGGAGTATCTCCTAAAAAGCTTTCAAGGATAATTTCTGAAATCAAATGGAGGAAAGTGTCTATAAATCCCTTAAATATCTTACTTTGACAGATGATATGAGGGTTTGCCACATGCGGATGAATTCAGAAGAGGTAACACAAAGGTACGGTTACTTCAGAAAACCTGAGATAAATAAGCAGATTGTTAGTCAAGGAAGAGGAACGGAGGGGACACCTGGGTTATCCCTGCAGCTCAACCTTTCTGGTCATTGGCTGGAATGTGCACTGTGTGGTGTCAGTTACTTTGACAACCACCAATGGGAAAAGACTTCAGAACATTAATGAGAAAGAATAAAAAGGACCAGGAAAGCTGGAAATTAATTCTGATGTACAAGATTCACGAGGAAAGAAGCCTGTCAGAGAAGGTGGGATTAAAAAAAAAAAAAAAAACCCTGAAGTGGGGAGATGCTGAGAGATGACAGACAGAGACAGCAGAAACCATGTCCAGATGGCTGGAGTGATTCACACCAGGAAGGGCAGCTAAGCCACTCTCCGATCATGCTTTTACTTAAATTCCAAATCTCCAGATTAAGGGAATGGCTCATTGCCTAGGGACATGGGAATTGCCTAGAACAATAAATAAATCAATAGCTCTGCACATTTCTGCTTTATGAAAATATTCACTCCCACATGTAGAACTAGTGGGTTGGAAAGGGAGGAGTTATAGAGAGCAAGGAGCTGACCTCCTGCTCCTCTTGCAGCAAGTTCAAATTATATGCTCTTGTCTTGCAGCAGGGTACAGAGTTAACTATGTTATGGGGTCACATAGTTATGGCCAGGGGTTCTCTGAACTAGCGAGTGCCTGAAAGGTTGAGAACATATTCTTTTACAGATGAAGAAGGGTTAGGTATGCCCACAGAATTTTCCAAAGTTACTTAACTTTGCTTCATCTGTAAAAGGGGAGGTGTTAATACTACCTACCTCACTGTTGTAAAGCTACAATGTGTGGATGAATGTAAAACAACACAGAGTAACCACTCTCCAAGTGTCAGAAAATATTAGGAGCAAAGAAGAGACTCATTTTAATCTTTGTGTTAGAAATAGAAGCTCTGGGGGACTCGCAGGGCCACAGCTGCTTGGCACTGCTGTCTCCAAGGGGGTGTCTCCTCTCAGATACCTCTCCCCTCACCAACTCCTCTTCCTTTTCTTGCCATGTGGCACCGACTGTCCTGAACCACTCTTCTCCACATTTGGTATGACTTTGATAGCAGCAGCTTTTCTATTGTCTTCCCACCCTATAACTTTTAACTTTCTTATGGATGGCTCAGCACTCTGGCCAAGTGTCTCATGTCATGGCTAGCAAAACAGAATGGAATCGAGTAGGAAAGAGGCAGCATGTCACAGTAGGTAAGGATATTTTGTTGAAGGACATTTTTGTTTCGGATACATATGTGTGTGTGTGTGTGTGTGTGTGTGTGTGTGTGTGTGTATATATATATATATATATATATATATATATATATATATATATATATGTATTACAGGTTCTGATGTAACATATATATGTGTATATATTTTGCAGGTTCTCATGTAAAATATACTGCTTTGGGGGGGGGGGAATGGGATACTTTACCACTGAGCTACATCACTCATCCCCTTTTATTCTTCATTTTGAAACAGAGTCTTACAGCCTCACTAAGTTGCCTATCCTCAGGCCTCAGCATCACAAGTTGCTGGGATTATAAGCATGTGACATTGTGCGTGGTGCGGAATATATTTCTTATTGTGGCTTACCAAAGAGAGAGTTCTGAACTCTGGAGCTCCAGATTTAATACTGCTCTGGATGTTTGGTTCCTTTAACTTCTCTGCTGTGAGGACCTTCTTTCTCCACTTTAGTGACCACTTCTACAACCACATCTTGCATCTGGTCACTACCCAGAATGGGTTCATCTCCAAAATTTGGAATTTCCATTGAATTACCAGTACTCTTCCTATTCTGTAACTTCTTAATAAAGAATTTTTTTTATTTTTAAAACTTCTTTCTTTCTTTCTTGGGGGCCCAGGGATTGAATTTAGGGGCACTCAGCCACTAAGTCACATCTCCAGCCCTATTTTGTATTTTATTTAGGGACAGGGTCTCACTGAGTTGCTTAGCACCTCACTTTTGCTGAGGCTGGCTTTGAACTTGCGACACTCCTGTCTCAGCCTCCTGTGCTGCTGGGTTACAGGTATGGGCCACTGCGCCCAGTTAAATCTTATTTCTTGAATCCAAACTTCCGACTCTTCGCCATTCCTACTAGAATTGACTCAGCTTAACTTTAACTTTTCAGGTGATGTCTTGTTGCCCTCCATGATTACCCTCTTCAGAACCCAAACTGACCATGGCATTCTTAAACCTGAAAGTGTGATCTAGTTCCCCTTTGTCCAAATGCATGAGGCCCTTCTCTGCTGTACCCCATCCACTCACCCAGACTTTGTTTAGAATGAATGCCTCCAACTCAACTTTTCACTTCCTTATTTCACTCAGGCTTCCAAATATAGACATATCACAGCTTCTTGTCCTGATTTTGACCCTGCCCTGGGGATCTACCCCATCCACAGCCCCTGATGAGGCAGCACCCCTGTGTGCAGCTGACATCCCTCCCATGGCCAATTAGCCATGGGAAAGCCTTTAATTGAGTGGTAGAGCACAGGGATGAACCAGCATGCTGGGAACAATGTGACCAGCTCCTCCTAGGAAGACAAGGGACTCTTCCCAGGAAGCGGTGGGAGCTACACATGAGAGGTCCTGAAAGTAGAAGCAGAAGAAACCAGACAACAGAAAGAACCAGTAGGAGCCACCATGCAGCCCTGAGAGAGCAACAGGAGGTAGCTGCTTCATTCCAGTGGCCAATTCCCAGGTTCCAGGAGGCCTGAGTACATAGGAGAACCTATTCCTGGGTCTTCTTGAGATCCTGGGACTTTCAGTGACTTTCAGTGGACTTTTCCCCTTGCACCTAAAAGAGCTCAGATGGGATCTTTTGGCTCACTGAACTTCACTGTTGCTAATACATGATTCTTTTTTTCACATAAAATGTGCTTTACCAGGTATGCTCTCTCTCACTTCTTCCCATATGGCAACTACCTACTTAGCCTTTAGGAAAACAAATGCCCCTTTGTGAGTGTCCAGCTCTCAGGCCAGGGCCTCCTCTGCTTCCCTTCTGGGCTTTGCTTATTGCTGTTATAACACCTACAGCTCTGTTTTGTAACTGTTTGTGTTTCTGCTTCTGTATCTGGACTCTCAGCTTCTTGGGGGACAGTGTCATATCCTACACATGATTTGATCTCCCCAACATGGGGGAGCTCAGCAGGTTCTCTTGGTTCAGGACTCACACCCCTACCCTGGACCTCACTCTCCTACCGGCAGTTCCATGTACCCCAGCTCAGTTTGTGACTTTGTCTGACAGTGTTACAGGAAGGCCAGAAACCTAGGGGGCTTAGGTGCCAGAAGTGACCCTCATTCAATGAGAGGGGGAGTTCGAGAGCAAACACCCCAGCTTCTGGCCCCTCAGGAGGCCACGGAGATCCACACAGGGCTCCAGAGGGTCTTTTATGAAATTGAGCCCCAGTTGCCTATAAAGGCTTCCCTTTCCTGCCTCTCTTCCTCACTCCTTACCGTACTTTCTAGAATCACCTCCCAAATAAACTACCTGCATTCCAATGAGTAATGAAGCCAAATCAAGACAGTAAAATCACATAGTGCTTGACAGATAGCGAGGGAACAGTCAAGGTCTCCGGTTGCTCCTCTCTCCTCCCACTGGCAGAGATGTCAAGAATTGCCATTCCTGCCATTTCACTTTCTCTCTTTACGCAGCACCATATGCCCAAGCATGCGGACCTCATGCTCATCCACATCCTTACTTCCCTTCCTCACTGGTTGTTCAGAAGAGCCTACTCTGCCTGTCCCCAGGCCTGATAGAGCCTGGGGCTCCTCACACTCCTGCCACCAGCAAGCTGAGCATTGCTGGAGGATACTGTCCTACTGTCTTGGTTGGGGTCAGTTCACATTTATGATATTCAACCCCCAACATGGCTTCAAAGCATTTTTCTTGTGTTCAGGTAATTTCCTGTAGCAATGACTATGCCCACGTTTCACTAGGATGCTTGGACCCTTCTTCATTCTGCTTATCAAGTTTTATCATTTGTTAGAAGAATGGACCAGATTCTGGGTAAAGAGAAATAAGCACAATATGGCCTCTTAGTATAGCCAACTAGAAGTAGGAGACAAGCTCCAGGCCTACCAAGTACAGTGCTGTACATGTATTCAGAACAGTGAATAATTGGTACAGGGCTGTCAACTTATCAGAATGGTCTGGACTGGCCAGAGGAAGGAGAAGCCTCAGTGACAGTGCAACAAAAGTACAACACTTGGGTAAACATTATTATTAGTTCTGTTTTTACAAAAGAGGAAACTAAAACATAGAGAACCTAAGTAACTTACTCAAAGTCACACAGCTGGTAAATGGCACAGTGGGGTGGAATTCAGAATCTGACTCTGAAATGCATGAATTTAACTATTATTTGTCATTCTAACTATTGATTTTCGAATACAAAATTATTGATAAATGATTGAAAAGTCAGCACAATGAAATCTTATCATGTCTCCCAAAGCTGGTATACTTATAATACATACCTGATCAATCAACAAATATATATTAAATAATTCAGATGAAAAATACTACATGTATAATCTGATGTGAGTTAGTATATATCCATTATTAGAGGGTATGATACAAAAATGAGTGAATTTTTTCTCCCAGTTACTCTTGGATGTTAATCGTGGCTAAAGGTGAATTGGTGTGGTATAGTGAACACAATGCTAATCTGAGGCACCCCAAACATGGCTAACTACATAGTAACTGCACCCTCAGCTTCTGCATCTAAAGAATGTACAGTTGGAGTGGACAATGTTTCACTTCCTTTCCAATACTAAGACTTTACTTTTCTCTCCTTATATAGATAAAATCTTGATTTTAAACCTGTCTGAATTACACTTGAAATCCCACTGATGCAGGTGACTGGAGTCTGGGAGGTCAGTCTGGGTGACGATTACTACATACTCTTTGCTCTTTGGGACACCAGTAGTAGCATTTTCATATCTGAAGAATCTCTATGTGGACTACATGGAGCTCCTTCAGATTTGCAAACTGCACTTGCAAGGTATTGAAGGTAGCAGAAAGTACTGATTTCAGAGTGCCCTTGACGATTAAAGAGAAGGCACTCTGTAACTATCTCAAGCCAGGAATTGGGTCTGCCACATATAGAAAGGATTAGCCCATCATGCTAACTCTGGCTCAGAGGATCACCAGCACATGCTATCTGTGTGGCCCAGTTCCAATTTCTGGCATGTGAGCTCTGTCCTACCACAGAGTGCTCAGGCAAATCCCACATGTCAAAATAAAAAGAGAAAATCACTGCATGGCAGACTCTTCATGGGGATGGACTACATCTATGGGGTCTTAAATGCATGCACAGGAGCAGTGTTTACTGAACTAACCAAGAAAGTAAGAGTATTTCTAACCTTTGGCCACTTTTGAATGAGTGGTGTTGTTCAACCTGTCTTGATATTTTAGTACATTAAAGAATATCTCAAAAAATATATACAAAATATATTGACAAAACAAAAAGAAAAATGCAGACATTGATCACAACTTGTTTTACACAAAGGCAGAGAAGCTGAGGCTCAGAGTTTTACTCTGGGATGTGGTTTTCTCCACCTTAGAGACGGCCCATTTCTGAATAAGGATCCCTGCATGTTAGAAACCTCTCTTCAGGTCTCCTTACGCATTCCTTATTTAGTCTTACCAGTAGTACTTGCTCAATAAATGCTAAATTGATCCGTGTGTGCATGTGAATGTTTTGGGGTAACTTATTCTTCAGTGGTTCATGGATATCACAGACCCTATTATTCTACTGAGATAAACTAAGAAGCAAAAATAAACTTGTGCTAGCTCGTATAATTCATCTGGATCACAGAGCTCCTCTCCCCTACCTGGTCTGAGAAGTGTTAGTAAAGATGAATTGCCCCCCCAACCCCACCCATCAAAGGGCAGAACTGAAATGCCTGTTTGGGGTCACTCTGGCTAGGAGGCTAGGAGGCGAGCTTTCTTTGGGAGGGGACAAAATAAGTTTATGTTTTGAAATGTTTCCTACCCTCCAATGGCAGCCTGGTCTGAACGCCTGAGACCCCCTCAGAGCTGAGTCAAAGGATTTCAGGTTCCGCCCCTTGCCGCACCCCGGGGTGGATAACCTGGGGATGCGCGGCCCTGGGAGCCAGGTGCACCCCGGCTGTGTCGGCGAGGGGACTGCCAGGATTTCAGGGCATTGGAACTGCAGCCACGCAGTCACCACACAAATCAGCTGTCCCCGCCCACCCGCAGCATTGCCCCCTTTTTTCTCCCTCGATCATGCCCTGCTCCTGAGAGTCCATCTGCTTCCCTGAACCTAGAGACACTCACCCTGCCACTCGAGGACCCGCTCCCGGGGGAGCGCCGCCGCCAAGCCCTCAGCGCAGGCCCGCGGCGCCCTCAGCAGCGGCAGCAGTAGCAAGGACAGCAGCAGTGGCAGCTGCGACAGCATCGCTAACCACTGGACTCACTGAGCTCTGTTCGTGGCTCCTGCTGGGGCCGGAGCTCCCGGGCCTGCGGCGTGGGAGGCGGGACCGCAGCCTCCTCCGCGCTCCACTCTTCTGCGGGCCTCGCCATCCCTGCACCTCGGGGAGACCCACTCTACCACCCCTTGTCGACACAGTGTGCAGGCACTTAGGGCTCTGGACTGGGAGGCGGGAGGAAAGTCGCGGGGTTTTCACCGCCCTACCCACTCGGGCTCGGGGAAGGAGGAGGAAGAGGGAGTGGACCATCAGCCCATCCCAGAAATTCCTGCCTTTGGGGTGGGGAGAGAGGAGGGGTGAGGCTTCTGGGTGCAAGCGCTTCTCGGGTTCCTTGCAGAATTCTGGTTTTGCCGGGAGGCCCAAAAGGACGTGAGAGTGAGAGAACTGAGAATCTCTGGGAACAGGAAGTCTGACATGTGCGTTTGCAAAGCCTAGGGTTCGGGTAAACACTGAGGGTTTGGCAGCCTCAGTGCTGAGCTGAAACCGAGCTGCTCCAAGCTGCTCCCAGAGCAGGCACTTTGGGAGGCTCTGAATGTAGAGCACTGGAGACCCCTGGGGGCCCGTGCTGGTCTCTATCCTTCACGCTTCAAAGTAAACTGAAGGTATTTCGTTTGTTGACCTTCTTTCAGTTTTAAAAGAGCCTCTGCTTCCATCTCCTTTGATCCCCCATATTATCCAGAAAAATATGTCACCCTATAACTCAGAAACCTGGCCCAGAAAGGTTAAGTGATTTGCTATGATTTATTCCCCAAACCAACAAAAGTTACTCCCTAAACTACTAGTGAGAAGGATGACCCGGAATATACTCCAAACTGCAACCTTTCAGAGAACCAGAACACTGGAAGTACTTAATACTCGTGGGAACAGACTAAAATAATATCTATCCCAAACAGGACCTTGACAGTAATCATTAAAATATAAGAGGAGGGAAGAAAGCAAAAGGGGACTTAAAAAAAAATGATGGTGGGATCTCAGAGGACCTGTCTCAGCTGATGACCAGCCAATAGTAAACCAATGTTTAGGATGTGGTTACCTAGTCTTAGTAAATGTGCCACAATAAGGTCAGCCCTAGAGAAAATGCCTAGCAGGGAGCAAGACTGAAGGTCACAGTGAAATAGGGAAGATCTTGGCTCCTTCCTATAGGAACCTCAGAGACCTTCAGAGCTGGGGACAAAAGGGATAACATTTACCCATAGACTCATGATTTTAATTACAAAGGGGAGTGCAGTAAGGCATAGGAAGGTGCAGCTGTTGAGGGAGATGTTTGCTGCCTTACACGAACCCCACTTCGGGAACTCATGCTACTGAAGGGTTTCCCAGGCATTGTGTACTTCCATCCTCCCTCCATCCCTCTTTTCTTTTCTTCCTTTCTTAGACTGAACCTAGGTTACTCTACCACTGGGCTACACCCCTCATTATTTTTATTTTTTTATTTTGAGACTAGAAACTCTATTTTGTTGATAAGTTGCCAGGCTGGTCTCGAATTTATGATTCTCCCACATCAGCCTCCCAACTTGCTGGGATTATAGGCATGTGCCACCACACCCACCACATTGGATCTTCTCTTACCATCTGCAGGCTCTGTAACTTTCCTAGAACCCAAGGCAAAAGGCTGGGGAGTAAGCAGATGTTTATTTATCATCTAGTAATCATTTTCTAGTACTTTAGGTAGTCCATTCCTTTTAATATCCAGAAAGTATATGATAGTTTTTGTAATCACAAATGCTTCTTATAAAAATGATTAAATACAGGGGCTGGCATCTTTTGATTTTATGCAAAATATCTTGGAATGGAAATGGAGTCTGTGGGCATGATGTCTCCTGGAATGAGTGGCTAAGGGAGAAAGAGGAGGCAGACACAGAGAGCAGGTTGGAACTGGTGGGTGAATAATCTTTGTTCCATTATTTTAGTTCTGTCACCTGGGTGAAATTATATAATCATGCTGAATTTCCTCCTTCATACTGCAGAAAAATAAAAGTTTGCCTTGCATGGTTGTTGTAAGGTGAGAAATAATGGGAGTCAAATGCTGCACACAAGCAGGTTCTCCGCAGTGCAACTACTGCTGTCTCACTGGAGGGAAACTTGTACTAAAAGACTGGACATAGAGAACCCGAGGCGTACTCACTGTTTTCTTATTATTTTCTTACTTGCTTGGAAGGTTGGAAACTTTGTCAGGTTTTATTTCTAAGCAATTCAAAATGTTAAAGCTCATGGTAAAGGAGATAATAGGGATTACATTTGAAATAATTATGGGTCTGTGAAAAGAAACTTATAGACAAAGGTCTTCACCTATCCATATTGTAAAACTGGTTAAATATTAAAGTCCAGGGTAGCTTTCCGCGAAAAAGATCTTGAAAGCTAAGTGAATAGAGCCATAAGCAATGGGTGAACCCATTTATGTTGCTAGTTTATGTTGCATCCAATGTGTGCTAAGAAGCTTTCCTAAAAAACAGGAACCACTGTGTTGTCAAATGTGCAGATATTGTAAAAGGGGAAGATGTGGGTAGCTGAATGACCAGGAGTCCATGAATGTAACTTAATTTTTCCTGCATTATATTTATTAAATAATATGTAGTTTTATTTCTACATAATTGCTTTATTTGATATTTTATTAAATACAAACAGAACCTCACCTTTTAAAAGTAGGATTGATGGATTAAATAAAAATTTTAATATATTACTAGTGAATTTAGTGATATAAAATTTGGTAAGCCCTTTGTCATAGCTGTATTGAAGTATTAAGGACAAAAAATAAATTACACTTTTTATGATTTGAAAATTTGGTATATTATATATATATATATATATATATATATATATATATATATATATCCAAGAAACTATTATCATAATCAAGATAATAATCCCTACCAATTCCGCATGTTCCTTGTGTTCCTCAGTAATCCCTCGATTGTACCCTTTCCACCTCAGTCCCCAGCCAATTAGTGAACTGCTTTGTCACTATAGATCAGTTTGCAAATTCCAGAAGTTTATGGAGGTGAATTCATGCAGCACATACTCTATTTTGTCTGCCTTCTTTTCCTTAGCATATTTTGAATCACAGCCATGTTATTGATGCATCCATAATTCATTCTTTCTTATTGCCAAGTTCATTGTATGAATTCACCACAATTTACCCCATTCATCCATGGATGGATATTTAGGGTGTTACTAGTGTCATGGTTTGGATGAGGTGTCCACCAAGACCTCATGTGTGAGACAATGCAAGATGGTTTTAGAGGAGAAATGATTGGGTTAGGAGAGCCTTAACCCAATCAGTGAATTAATTCTTGATAGGTATCACCTGAGTGGTAACTGAAGGATGGTAGGTTGTGGCTGGAAGACGTCACTGGGGATGTGTCTTTGGGGTATGTATTTGGAGAGCTGAACTTAGTCTGTCTCTGCTTCCTTTATCATGTGAGCTGCTTCCTTCTTGCCACACTTGTCTGCCATGATGTTCTGCCTCTTTGAGCCCCCAAGCAATGAGCCAGCTATTTAAGAACTGAGACCTCTGAAACATTGTGCCCTCAAATAAAGTTTTCCTCTCTAGGGTTGTTATTGTCAGTTTTTTTAGTTACAGCAGTGAAAAAGCTGACTAAAATGAATAGTTTTGAGCTATTACAAATAAAGCTTTATGAATTACATGTATGAATCCTCATATGGATGTGCCATTTCATTTTTGAGGGGTAAATGACTGGGGTAAATACCGAGGAGCAGAATGACTGGATTATATAGAATTTATACACTTAACTTTTTAAGGAACTGCCAAATAATTTCCTAAAAATGGTTGTATCATTTTACATTCCTACCAGTCATGCGTGAGAGTTCCAAATCCTTCACATCATTGCCTTGATGATTAAGCTGTGTCCCTCCAAATGTTGTTGGTGTCTTAGCACCCAGGACCTGTAACTGTGACCTTATTTAGAAGTGTGAGCTTTAGAGATGATCTGGTTATGATGAGGATACTAGAGGGGCCACGATCCAAAAAATGCTTTGTGTCCTTACAAAAAAGTGAAATTTGGAATAGATAGATCTGCACACAGGGAGATCACCAGTTTTAAATGGAGATTGGTGTAATGCTTCCATAAGCCAAAGGGTGCCAAAGATTGCAAGCAACCACCAGAATTTGGATAGAGACATGGAACTGATTCTCCCTCACAGCTCTCAGAAGGAATCCACTTGGCCAACACTATGATTTCAAGTTTTTAGCTTTCAGAACTATAGGACAATACATTTCTGTTGTTTAAGTCACTTACTTAGTGGTTCTATATTAGGGGAGCCCTAGAGAATGAATATACTTGTCAACACTTGGCATGATCAATCTTTTAAATTTGAACAATTTTAATAGGGGTGTAATGGCATTTTATTGAGGTCTAAATTCATACTTCTCTTATGACTATTGATTTTGCTAATGATTTTGTGTTCTTATTTGATATTCATCTTCCTTGGCAGAGTATCTGTTCAAATACTTTGCCTCCTCTTTTTCCCATTGAGTTGTTTTCTTCTTTTTTTAATTATTATTTTTTATTTATATATGATGTGGAATGAATTACAATTCATATTACACATATAGAGCACAAATTTTTCAGATCTCTGGTTGTGTACAAAGTATCTCCATACCAATTTGTGTCTTCATGCATGTTCTTTGGATAATGATGTCCACACATTCCATTATCATTTCTAACCGCATACTCCCTCCTTTCCCCTCCCACCACTCTGTCTTATCTAGAGTTTTTCTATTCCTCCCATGCTCCCCCTCCCTACCCTACTATGAATCAGCCTCCTTATATCAGACAAAACATTCAACATTTGGTTTTTTGGGATTGGCTAACTTCACTTAGCATTATATTCTCTAACTCTATCCATTTACCTGCAAATGCCATGATTTTATTATCTTTTATTTCTGAGTAATATTCTATTGTATATATATGCCACTGTTTTTTATCCATTCTTCTATTAAAGGGCATCTAGGTTGGTTCCACAGTTTAGCTATTGTGAATTGTGCTGCTATAAACATTGACGTGGCTGTGTCCTTGTAGGATGCTGTTTTTAAGTCCTTTGGGTATAGACCGAGGAAAGGGATAGATGGGTCAAATGGTGATTCTATTCCCAATTGTCCAAGGAATCTCCATATGCTTTCCATATTGGCTGCACCAATTTGCAGTCCCACCAGCAGTGTACGAATATACCTTTTTCCCCCACAACCTCGCCAACACTTATTATTGTTTGTCTTCATAATAGCTGCCATTCTGACTGGAGTGAGATGAAATCTTACTTTTGATTCGCATTTGTCTAATTGCTAGTGATGGTGAAATTTTTTAATGTATTTGTTGATCAATTGCATATCATCTTCCGAGAAGTGTCTGTTCAGGTCCTTGGCCCATTTATTGATTGGGTTATTTATTTTTTTGGTGTTTATCTTTTTGAGTTCTTTAAATACCCTAGAGATTAGTGCTCTATCTGATGTGTGACGAGTAGAAATTTGCTCCCAAGATGTAGGCTCTCTATTCACTTTACAGATTGTTTCTTTTTATTTATTTATTTATTTATTATTTATTTTTTATTGGTTGTTCAAAGCATTACAATGCTCTTGATATATCATATTTTATACATTAGATTCAAGTGGGTTATGAACTCCCATTTTTACCCCAAATACAGATTGCAGAATCACATCAGTTACACATTCACATTTTTACATAATGCCACATTAGTAACTGTTGTATTCTGCTACCTTTCCTATCCTCTACTATCCCCCCTTCCCTCCCCTCCCATCTTCTCTCTCTACCCCATCTGCTGTAATTTTAATTCTCTCCCTTGTTTTTTTCTTTTTTTCCCCTTTCCCCACACAACCTCTTATATGTAATTTTGTATAACAATGAGGGTCTCCTTTCATTTCCATGCAATTTCCCCTTTCTCTCCCTTTCCTTCCCACCTCATGTCTCTGTTTAATGTTAATCTTTTCCTCCTGCTCTTCCTCCCTGCTCTGTTCTTAGTTGCTCTCATTATATCAAAGAAGACATTTGGCATTTGTTTTTTAGTGATTGGCTAGCTTCACTTAGTATAGCTGTTCTAATGCCATCCATTTCCCTGCAAATTCCATGATTTTGTCATTTTTTAGTGCTGCATAATACTCCATTATGTATAAATGCCACATTTTTTTTATCCATCCATCTATTGAAGGGCATCTGGGTTGGTTCCACAGTCTAGCTATTGTGAATTGTGCTGCTATGAACATTGATGTGGCAGTATCCCTGTACTACACTCTTTTAAGGTCTTCAGGGAATAGTCCAAGAAGGGCAATAGCTGGGTCAAATGGTGGTTCCATTCCCAGCTTTCCCAGGAATCTCCATTCTGCTTTCCAAATTGGCCACACCAATTTGCAGTCCCACCAGCAATGCACAAAGAACCCTTTTCCCCACATCCTCACCAGCACTTGTTGTTGTTTGACTTCATAATGGCTGCTAATCTTACTGGAGTGAGATGGTATCTTAGGGTGGTTTTGATTTGCATTTCTCTGACTGCTAGAGATGGTGAGCATTTTTTCATGTACTTGTTGATTGATTATATATTCTCCTCTGAGAAGTGTCTGTTCAGGTCTGTGGCCCATTTGTTGATTGGGTTATTTGTTATCTTATTGTTTAAATAGAAGAAGACCTTAGAAGATGGAAAAATATACCCTGTTCATGGATAGGAAAAACTAATATCATCAAAATGGTGATATTACCCAAAGTTCTCTACAGGTTTAATGCAATGCCAATCAAAATCCCACCGGCATTTCTTGTAGAAATAAATAAAGCAATCATAAAATTAATATGGAAGAACAGAAGACCCAGAATAGCAAAAGCAATTCTAAGCAGGAAGTGTGAATCAGGTGGTATAGCGATACCAGATTTCAAACTATACTACAGAGCAATTGTAATAAAAACAGCATGGTACTGGTACTAAAACAGGCGGTTGGACCAATGGTACAGAATAGAGGACACAGAGACCAATCCACAAAATTACAACTTTCTTATATCTGATAAAGGGGCTAAAAGCATGCAATGGAGGAAGGATAGCATCTTCAACAAATGGTGCTGGGAAAACTGGAAATCTATATGCAACAAAATGAAACTGAATCTCTTTCTCTCGCCATGCACAAAAGTTAACTCTAAATGGATCAAAGAGCTTGATATCAAATCAGAGATTCTGCACCTGATAGAAGAAAAAGTTGGCTCTGATCTACATATTGTGGGGTCGGGCTCAAAATTCCTTAATAGGACGCCCATAGCACAAGAGTTAATAACTAGAATCAACAAATGGGACTTACTCAAACTAAAAAGTTTTTTTTTTTCTCAGCAAGAGAAACAATAAGAGAGGTAAATAGGGAGCCTACATCCTGGGAACAAATTTTTACTCCTCACACTTCAGATAGAGCCCTAATATCCAGAGTATACAGATTGTTTCTTTTGCTGAGAAGAAACTTTTTAGTTTGAGTCCATCCCATTTATTATGTCTTGATTTTAATTCTTGTGCTATAGGAATCTTATTAAGAAAGTTGGGACCTAATCTTATATGATGGAGATTGGGACCTACTTTTTTTTTTCTATTACATGCAGGGTCTATGGTTTTATTCCTAGGTTCTTGATCCATTTTGAGTTGAGTTTGTACATGGTGAGAGATAGGGATTTAATTTCATTTTTTTGCATATGGATTTCCAGTTTTCCCAGCACCATTTATTGAAGAGGCTATCTTTTCTCCAATGCATGTTATTGGTACCTTTGTCCTATATAAGATAATTGTAATTTTTTGTTTTAGTCTCTGTGTCTTCTATTCTGGTCTACCAGGCTGTTTTGGTGCCAATATCATGCTGTTTTTGTTACTATTGCTCTGTAGTATAGTTTAAGGTCTGGTATAGAGATGCCACCTGCTTCACTCTTCCTGCAAAGGATTTCTTTAGCTATTCTGGGTTTCATATTTTTCCAGATGAATTTCATGACTGCTTTTTCTATTTCTATGATGAATGTCATTGGGATTTTGATTGGACTTGCATTAAATCTGTATAGTGCTTTTGGTAGTGTGGTCATTTTGATAATATTAATTCTGCCTATGCAAGAGCAAGGTAGATCTTTCCATCTTCTAAGGTCTTCTTTGATTTCTTTCTTTAGTGTTCCATAGTTTTCATTATATAGATCTTTCACCTCTTTGGTTGATTCCGAAGTATTTTATTTTTTTGAAGCTATTATAAATGGGGTAGTTTTCCCATTTCCCTTTCTGAGGATTTGTCACTGATATACAGAAATGCATTTGATTTGTGGGTGTTGATTTTATATTCTGCTACTTTGATGAATTCATTTATTACTTCTAGAAGTTTTCTGGTGGAACTTTTTGGGTCTTCTAGGTGTAGAATCAAATCATCAACAAATACTGCTAATTTGAGTTCTTCTTTTTCTATGTGTATCCCTTTAATTTCTTTCGTCTGTCTAATTGCTCTGGCCAGTGTTTCAAGAACTATGTTAAATAGAAGTGGTGAAAGAGGGTATCCATGTCTTGTTCCACTTTTTAGAGAGAATGTCTTCAATTTTTCTCCATTTAGAATGATGTTGGCCTGGGGCTTAGCATAGATAGCCTTTATGATGTTGATATGTTCCTGTTAGCCCTAATTTTTCTAGTGTTTTGAACATGAAGGGGTGCTGTATTTTGTCAAATGCTTTTTCTGAATCTATTGAGATGATCATATGATTCTTATTTTTAAGTCTATTGATGTGATGAATTACATTTATTGATTTCCATATGTTGAACCAACTTGCATCCCTGGGATGAATCCCAGGAATGATCATGGTGCATGATCTTTTTGATATGATTTTGTATTCAATTTGACAGAATTTTATTGAGAATTTTTGCATCTGTTTTCATTAGAGATATTGTTCTGAAGTTTTCTATTTATGACTTTGCCTGGTTTTGGAATCAGAGTGATATTTGCCTCATAGAATGGGTTTGGAAGTGCTGCCTCTTTTTCTGTTTCCTGAAATAAACTGAAGAGTATTGGTATTAGTTCTTCTTTAAAGGTCTTGTAAAACTCTGCTGTGTATCCATCCTGTCCTGGGCTTTTCTTGGTAGGTAGACTTTTGATGGCATCTTCTATTTCATCGTTTGAAATTGATCTGTTTAAATTGTGTATATCATCCTGATTCAATTTGGGCAAATCATATGACTCTACAATCAAATATCAAATTTGTTGATGCCTTTGATATTTTCTATTTTATTGGAACACAAGTTTTCAAAATAATTCTAATTATCTCCTATATTTTTGTAGTGCATGTTTTGATATTTCCTATTTCTTCATGTATGTTAGTAATTTGAGTTTTCTCTTTCGTTTTCTTCATTGGACTGGCTAAGGGTTTGTCAATTTTATTTATTTTTTCAAAGAACCAACTAAAGGTTGTTTTGCCAACAAAATGTTCCAACAAAAAAAAAATGTACAATTTTTAAAAATTGTTTCCTTTGTCTCAATTTCATTGATTTCAGCTCTGATTTTAATTATTTCCTGTCTTCTGCTTTTGGTGTAGATTTATTCTTCTTTTTCAAGGACTTTGAGATGTAATGTGAAGTCATTTATTTGTTGAATTTTTCTTCTTTTTTAAAAAAATATTTTGTTTTAGTTGTAGTTGGACACAATACCTTTATTTTATTTTTATGTGGTGCTGAGGATCAAGCCCAGTGCCCCACATGCACTAGGTGAGCGCTCTACCACTGAGCCACAACCCCAGCCCCAACTTTTCCTTCTTTTAAGGAATGAACTCCATGCAATGAACTTTCCTCTTAGAACTGCCTTCATAGTGTCCCAGAGATTTTGATAAGTTGTATCTATGTTCTCATTCACCTCTAAAATTTTTTAATCTCCTCCTTGATGTCTTCTGCAACCCATTGTTCATTCAGTAGCATATTATTTAGTCTCCAGATGTTGGAGTAGCTTTTATTTTTTATTTTGTCATTAATTTCTAATTTCATTTCATTATGATCTGATAGAATGCAAGGTAGTATCTCTACTTTTTTATATTTTCTAAGAGTTGTTTTTTGGCATAGTATATGGTATCTATTTTAGAGAAGGATCCATGAGCTGCTGAAAAGAAAGTGTATCCACTCATTGAAAGATGAAATATTCTATATATGTCAGTTAAGTCTAAGTTATTGATTGTATTATTGAGTTCTGTAGTTTCTTTGTTCAGCTTTTATTTGGAGATCTATCAAGTTGTGTAAGAGGTGTGCTAAAGTCATCCCAAATTATTGTGTTGTGGTCTATTTGACTCTTGAACTTGAGAAGAGTTTTTTTGATGAATATAGGATATATATAATTGTTAAGAATTTTTGGTGTATGGTTCCCTTGAGCAGTATGTAGTGTCCTTCTTTATTTCTTTTCATTAATTTTAGCTGGAAGTCTACTTTATTTAATATGAGGATGGAAACCTCTACTTGCTTCCATAGTCCATGTGAGTGGTATGATTTTTCCCAACCTTTCACCTTCAGCCAGTGGATGTCTTTTCCTATGAGATGAGTCTCTTGAAGGCAGCATATTTTTGGGTCTTTTTTTTTTTATCCAATCTTCTAGTCTATGTCTTTTGATTGGTAAGTTTAGGCCATTAACATTCAGGGTTATTATTGAGACATGATTTATATTCCCAGATATTTTTTGTTTATTTTTTGTATTTAACATGACTTAATTTCTCCTCTGATCAGACTTTCCTTTAGTGTAATACCTCCCTCTGCTAATTTTCATCATTGTTCTTCTTTTCCTCTTTGTGGAATATTTTGCTGAGGATGTTCTCTACTGCAGGCTTTCTAGTTGTAAATTTTCTTAACTTTTGTTTTGAGAAACAAAAGGAAGGTTTTTATTTCATCATCAAATCTAAAGCTTAATTTTGCTGGATATAAGAGTCTTGGTTGACATCCATTTTTTTTTCAGAGCTTGGTATTTGCTATTCCATGATCTCCTGGCTTTGAGGGTCTGGGTTGAAAAATCTGCTGAGATATGAGTTGATCTCCCCCTATATGAAATCTGATTCCTCTCTCTTATGGCTTTTAAGATTCTATCTTTATTCTGTATGTTAGGCATTTTCATTATAATGTGCCTTGATGTAGATCTGTTGTATTTTTGTATATTTGGTGTCCGGTAAGCCTCTTGTATTTGGTTTTCCAATTCATCCTTCATGCTTGGGAAATTTTCTGCTACTATCTCATTGAAGAGATTGTGCATTCCTTTGGTTTGGAATTCTGTGCCTTTCTCTATGACTCTTAGATTTTGTCTTTTGATGGTGTCCCATAATTCTTGGATGTTCTGTTCATGGTTTCTTACTATCTTCACTGTGTGATCAACTTTATTTTCCAGATAGTATACTCTGTCTTCATTATCTGACATTCTTTTTTCCAAGTGATCTAGTCTGTTGGCTATGCTTTCTATTCAGTTTTTTTTTTAATTTGGTTTATATACTTAAATTCAAGGATTTTTGTTGTTTATTTTTTCAGAGTCTCTATCTCTTTTTTGAGGTAATATTTTGCTACCTGTATTTGCTCTCTTATGTCTTTGTTGGAGTGATCAATTTTTGCCTGTATTTGCTCATTTAGGTCATCTTTAATTCACAGATCATTTTAATTATGAAACTTCTGAACTCCTTCTCTGACATTTCATCAACTGCACTGTCCATGGGTTCTGTTATTATAATATCCTGGTTTGGGCACTTTCCTCCCTTGTTTTTTCATATTGATCCACACTTCCTTTCTTGCAGTGTGGATCTGAGATATTACAGTTTCTACTCTATATTCTTTGGTACCTGTGAAGATTGTCTGTACCTCACCTTGATGTTGGGCTTCCAGACCCTGCTGGTTTCCCTCAATGTATGCTACTGCAACTACAGGTGGTGGCGGCAATAGCTAGGGTAACTTGAGATAATATTGGAGTTGCCCCAAGATGGATGCAATGTCTTACAGAGATGGGTGGGTCTTACACTCTCTTTGGTATATGTTATTCTGCTTTTGGTGTAGATTTGTTCTTCCTTTTCTAGGGCATTGAGCTGCTTCTAGGACCTGTCTGCTGTCAAAAAGATAGGGGCTACTGTGTGGGGAAGGCTATGGTGATGACTGCAGTGTCCCAAGATTGAAGTGCATTAGGCTTGGGCTCCCAGGTAGGGGGCAGATGAACCCAACATACCTTGGACCTGGCTCCTGGGCAAGTTGTTATGGATGGATCTGGCCAAGCCTGGACTCTTGAGGTACTCTGCTGGTCAGAAGAGTGGTTCTGTGCCAGAGGCTGGGCTCCGGCGAGTGTCTGCCAGTGGCAGGATGGACCTGGGTCTACTGTGAGCCTGGGTCCCATGCAGGCTAGTGTGGGCGATGAGTTGATGAGTTAATGAGTTTTGAGAGTTCTTTTACATTCTGGGTGTAAGTTCCTGTTTTATATATAATTAAAAAAATATTTTCTCCCAATATGTCTTATATTTCCATTCTCTTAATATTTTCTTTTGAAAAGCAAAAGTCTTATATTTTGATAAAGTGTGCCTTATCAGTTTTTTTCTTCTGTGGATGAAACCATTGAATCCAAGGAATTTTTGCCTAGCTCAAGAAAACAAAGATGTTCTCCTATATTTTCCCCAAAACACATTATATTTTTTACATTCTACTTTCAGATCTATAGTCCATTTGGAGCTGATATTTGCATGTGATAAGGTTCACATTTTTACTTATGAATATCCAATTGTTCCAACACTGTACTGAACAAACTATCCTTTCTCCACTGAATCGCCTTTTATCTTGGTCAAAAATGAACTGTCTTGCAGGGTGTGGTGGTGCGCACCTATAATCTCAGCAGCTCCGGAGGCTGAGGCAGGAGAATTGTGAATTCAAAGCCAGCCTCAGCAAATTAGTGATACCCAAAGTAAGTGAGTCCTCATCTCCAAATTAAAAAAAAGAAAAAAAAAGAGCCGTCTAAATAGGTCTATTTATAGAGTCTGTCATCTGTTCCACTTATTCATTTATTTATCTTTACATCAATACCACGTTGTTTTGATTATAGCAGTATTATTGCAAGTCTTGAAATTAGTTATAGTTAGCCTTCTAATGTTGTTCATTTTTTTTCAAAGTGTTTGGCTATTCTAGGTGCTTTGCTTTCTCATTTGAATTGTAGAGCTAACTTATTAGTTTCTATAAAAACCTTGCTGGGATTTTAATCAAGATTACATTAAATCATATAGCTCAATTTGGGGAAAATTGACATCTTAACAATATTCAATTTTCTGACTCATTGGATGAGAAATATCTACCCACTTATTTAGTTTTTTTGATTTTTCTCAGCAATGTTCCATAGTTTTTATTTTTAGTTTTTTATTTATTTTGGTTATTTGGTAGCAGGGATCGAACCCAGGGGTGCTTAACCACTGAGCAACATCCCCAGACCTTTTTTTTTTTTTTTTTTTTTTTTTTTTTTTTTTGAGACAAGGTCTCACTAATTTTCTTAAGGACTTGCTAAGTTGCTGATGCTGGCTTTGAACTTGCAATCTTCCTGACTCAGCCTCCCGAGCTGCTAGGATTATAGATATGTGCCACTGTGCCTTGCTGTAGTTTTTAATGTATAGATCTTTCACTTATTTTGTCAGATATATTCTTAGGTATTTCATAAATAACTTTAAAAAAAATAAACACAATACCTTTATTTATTTATTTACCTGGTGCTGAGAATCAAACCCAGTGCCCCACATGTGCTAAGCAAGTGCTGTACCACTGAGCCACAATCCCAGGCCCAACAGTGTTTTTTAAATTTAAATTTTCAATTTTTGTTGCTAGTATATAGAAATACAATTGATTTTTGTATATTGATTTTGTATACTGCCATCTTGCTAAATTCACTTAGTAATTCTAGTAGCTTGTTGTAGATTCCATCAGAGTTTCTGCACAGATAGTCATGTATTCTGTGAATAAAGACGGTTTTAGTTGTTCTTTTCTAGGCTGGATGCCTTTTATTTTACTTCTTGCCTGACTGTTCTAGCTAGAATGTCCAATACTGGAAGTGCATGTTGAATAGAACATTTAAGAAGGGACCTGCCTTGTCTTGCTTACACTCTTAGAGGGAAAGCTTTGTGTCTTTTGCCATTAAGTATGTGGTTTTAGTGTTAAAACCACAGTGGTGAGATGTTTAGCAGTTTAGGTTAAAACTATAATGGTTAGCTGTTTAGTGGTTTAGATGTTCTTTGTCAGCTTCTATTTCTAGTTTCATTAGATATTTTATCAGGAAACGATGTTGAATTTTGCCAAATACTGCTTCTGCATCTATGGGATGATCATATAATTTTTCTTTGTGGTTTGTTAATTTGGTGGATTTCTGTACTGACTTTTTCATGTTCAACAAACCCTACATTCCTTTAATCCGGATCCTGCCTTCATCTTTCCCTTCCTTGGCTCCATGAGAACATTTGCTTTTTGCCAATGATATTTTTTCCTCAGGCCAGGCAGTAAAAAATACCAATTGTCTTGGTCCTTTTTTGCAGAAATTACATCCCAGTCTATTCTAGTTTCTTTAATTCTGTTTGTGGGTTTCAACATACCTCCCAATCATTTATTCAAAGATGGTCTCTTGCATTATCTCTACAAGGGGGTGTTGACCTCCGTTTGTGCCCACTGTTTACTCTCTGAGTGATTTGATTTCCAAATCTGGAGGCAATGTGCTTTCTTCCACTTCAGGGGCTAGATAAAGGTTTGCTGAGCTTAAACCCAAAGACCTAGGAGGCATGGAAGTGCTTTCTAAACCATCCCACACTTTCTAAGTGTGATGAAATGCTCCACCCTCTGGAATTTTCCCCATCCTTTGCCTTTACCTGTACTCCCCCAGGGAACTGTGTGACTCACCTGTGTGAGCTCCAGAAAACCTGTGCATTTCTTTTTACTAAATCTTTCTGTGTTTTGACTTGTGCATTTGATTCAGGTGAATTCCTGTTTATTAGTAAGAGAAATTATTTTCAAGATAGGTTAAACCCCAATCCAACTGGTCCTGACTTGATTGCTTGAGTTTCTTTATAAAACAAAATCTGAAATCTGTCACTTGTCCTCTTTATTTATCATAAATAGCTGTGGCTTTGTTATTTCATTGGCATTCTTATTTTATCCTCTAGGTCCTCATGACCTACATTATTTCTCTTCTCCTTCCCCCCAATTTTCCCAGCGCCATGCTATTTTCTCAAAAAAGCCCGTGATTTTTTTTGTGGGCTGTCCCTCTGGGAGGACTGGTTAGGGAAAGAACTAAGACACATTACTGCGAAATTATTCTTAGAATTGAGCAATGACCTCTAAGGGTCTGCAAATGCTAATTTGAGAAATGTTGCTTTAAATTGTTTTTCCTTTTTCAAGACTCATATCAAATAGTCTGCCCTTGTGTCCCAAACCTTTGCCAGCCTCAGCAGCCAGTGGGTATGAATGAAGCCTTTTTGACATTCAGACCTGAATTTGGTGGACTGCACTTATTACCCTGGTATCCAGAAGACCTGAGGGGCTCTTTGGATGCTCCCATTCACCCCTAGTGTCTGGAAATCCTCTGGGGGCACCTCACATGCCCCATAGCAACTTGTTGGTGCTCCTTTGGGCAGCTTCACAGTGGCCTCCAAATTCCCATGCTAAGTCCCATAATGCTGCCCCACTCTCCACCCCTGGACTGAGATCCTGCCTCCAGCCCCCTGAGAGTCCAGTCACCTACTGTGTTCCCTGCTGCCTGTCTCCCCTGAAGCACAGGAGCTGCTCTCCTCTGCTCCACAGCATGTGGGTCTGTCACCTGGGTCAACTTTCTTTGGCCATTTGGAAGCCTTTCCAATCTGGGCTTCCCTTGTCTCAAAGAGGCTTCCTAGGACATTCGCTTGGGCCCCATCATTTTAGTAGGTTCGACTCAATTTATGTATCCTCTTTTTAAGGACTTGTTTCAGAAGCCATGACCATATTTATCCAGAACCAGTGGTCTCCTCTTAAAATTTGACATTTGTTCTGAGTTGTCTCCTTCATGGTATTAGAGAAATATCTGTTATTATTTTTCATGCGTTTCACAGTTATTTCTTAAAACTTGTCTTTTATTGTCCCTTCTCCCTTCACCAGTTTTCAAATATACCTAGACACCAACTTTGGACTTCTACTCTGTTTCCAAGAAGGCAACCATTGAAGATACCTATTGGATGAATGCAGTGACCGTTGTCGCCTATTATGTTGAAGGCTTAATCTCTGATTTCATAAATTCCCACAACAAACCTAGGGGATAGGCAGTGATATTTGGGTAGCTCAGAATCAGGACAGGTGTGTCATCAGGTTGCTATCTGTGAAGTTCTGTGAACTTCTCAGCAGGGGACATTAAGACACAAATGTTCACCACCAGTTACTAATTCTAAGCCAAGGATATTAAATGAAAAATTTGTGTGATGGGAACACTGCTCTGCAACTGCAGCATAAAAATTATGGTTGCTTTTCTATGACCATCTGGAACTGAAACCATTTTTAGGTTTTTGAATGAATCATAGAATTTCATTAAAGAATGGATTGGTTATCTCTTAAAATGAATATTGGATTTGATTATATCAAACAATGACTGAACACAATGTGGCTAAGTCCAAGAAAGCCTGAGAGGAAAAACCATGTATATTTTTTTTCTTTTTTTTTATTTTTGGTCATGATGACAAGCTCATATCTTTTATGGTGTTCATTGTTTTCAATCTTCTTTTATTTATATCTTTTCTTTTCCATCCCTTTTTTTAAAAAAAAAAAGATTCCAAAAAATGACTCACTTCTTGAAATCAATGAAATGGATATTTAATATACTGAAAGTAAGCAAAATATATTTAACAGTCTACTAAATTTAAATTTTTATTCTCCCACCGTAATATTTATAAAACTGATAGTATTCTGTAGAGAATAATAGAATGCAGTTATTTATTACAAAAAGAGATGAATAAAAAGGGGGTATAATTTTTTGTTTAAAGAGGAGAATATGAAGTAAAATGTTTATTAATAAAAAAGATTATGAAATAATCAGTAGCATTGAAATATGCAGCTTTTGTTTTGATTTTTTTTTTTGGTAACAGGAGGTTAAAACTTAAAGGCAGGGAACTTCACAGAATGGCAGTCTAAGAAGATCTCCTTAATCAGCTCATGGTAATCTTAAATTAAAAAGACCAATTTCTATTTGTGCCTCCAGTAGTTTGTTTGAGGGGAAAAAAAGAAAAAAAGTAAAGATTAAAGGCTTTGGAATTACCTACATTGGAGAGTTTTATATACCACAATTATCATATTCTGGGTACACTGTCATCATCCATACCCCCATTCCCACTCGAGTCCCTCTTCTAATTAACCAGCTGGAAACGAAGGCTTTCTGGGCTTTGGTACCTTGTCCACTTTTTCCTTCAAGTTCTCTCAGGTGGAGCAGGCCAGGCCCCTCTGCTGGTTGCTTAACCAAAGAGCTGTGTCCCCAGCCCTTTTTACATTTTATTTAGAGAAAGGATCTTTCTAAGTTGGTTAGGACCTTGCTAAGTTGCTGATGCTGGCCTTGAACTTGCCACCCTGCTGCCTCATCCTCCCACGCCAATGGGATTACAAGTTTGGGCCACCATGTCCAGCCTAGAATGGTTAAAATTTTTAAAAATGGACACTGATTGCATCCGCTTGTAGGGGAAGCATAGCTGGTAGTATCTGCTAGAGCCCAATGTAAGCATAACCTATGACATAATAATTCTACTCTGAGGGCAGTACATCCAACAGAAATGGACCCACAGAATGTGTGACTATTCTGGAGCAAAAGTGCATAGAGAAGCATTTTTTGTTGATATTTTCAAGAAGGTTCAGGCTAGGTTATCAGGATGTTACTTAAGAAAGGGCAGTAATTCTGAAAGGGGCTCAGATCTGTCAAGGACTTGGTTGCAATGAGTAATCAATGACTATCTGATTCCTTCTACCTGAGGATAGAGCCAAGAGAGGTATCACCAGGCAGAGTTCAGCTCTCAAAGGCATCTCATCGGCCTCTTCTGTCTCTCCCTTTCCTTAGGAGCGGTTAAGTGCCTCTGAGCTGAAATTACCAATTTAGGGGGTCTTTCAAGAGGGCCAAGTAGTCCTGACGTCCCCAGGTACCTATTACAACTTCAGAAACCACAACTCCCAGCTCCCACAGACCCTGGGTGGCCTTGGGGAAGTGGCAGAAATGAAAGGGGAAGGGACCACGCTGCTCAGGTTCTGCCTGCAGTGCTGGTGTGGGGAGCCCACACTGTAGACGGGGTTAAAAATGTCCAGAGTCTCCCAAATTACTTGGAAAAGAGTAACTAGGGCTCAAATCCTTGTCTGGTAGTGTCATCCTCTCATTCTTCCCAGACACACTATTATTTAAGTATCACACTATCCTTGTTTTAATGCCAAAATACAGAGGCCCAGAGAATTTAGTAAACTTGCCTGATGTTATCCCCCAGAAAATAGATCTGAACTCACTTCTGCCAGTAACAGATCTCTGAACCAGATCACTCCTGTTAGTGATTACATTCTGGGTGGCTTATGAAGTTTATTGTTTTACAGTTCTGGGATCTAGAAGACTGAGATCAAGGTGTGGGCAGGGCCAGGCTCCCTCTGAAACCTGTTGGGGAAAAGATGTCCTTGCGTCTTTCTAGCTACCTATGGTGGCAGAAGTTCTCTCCTCGAAGTTTCCTGGATTGTAGATGTATCCCTCCAATCCCTAACACATTGTCACATGGTATTCCAAACTTGCTTTATTTAACCAAGGGTCTATCCTATCCAGTGTGACCTCATGTTAACAAATTATATCTGCAATGACGCTATTTCCAAATAAGGTCTTATCTGGGGTACTGGATGTTAGATTTTAACATAACTCTTTGGGGAACAGGCTTCAATTTATAACACAGGAATAGGTTGGTTTCTTTAATCTTCTGATTTCTTTAACTTTGTACCCCTAGTTTAAACTGGACAGGTGAGTATCTTGCCCAGACACAGACGTCATAAAGTGGTAGAGACAGATCTTGACTTCAAGATTAATACTCTCTGTGTTCCACCAGGTTCCTGTAGGAGGAACTGGTGAAAATGCCAGCAGCAAGTGAAGATGAGAGTTTCATTAAAAAGTTAAGATAACGATGCATTATATTTACATTTAGGGACTCTCTGGGATTATAGGACACATCTACCCAAAGCAAAAAGAAAGGAAGAAAAAGGGTTGTGATTATAATAACTTTCAAATTCAAAGCCTACACCTTGAAAGAAATGCAGGAAGTAGCAAATGCACAGAGACAGAAAAAAACAAAGAAAAGAAAAAAGAAAGAAATAAAGAAAAGAAAAGAAAAGAAAAGAAAAGAAAAAGTTCCAGGGGACTCTGCTGTGCTATTTATCTGGTCAGGGGAAGACAGCTCTTTGCTGGTGAAACTCACTTTTGGGGAGAAGAGTTCTTCCATAACTGGAGCGGGCAGGGTTTGCTAAAATAAATTCTTCTGAAGGCAATCAGAAGGCTTTCTTCCCATGAGGTCTTTCATTCTTGTGAGGTTTATGTCTCTGGTTCTCATCATGTTCATTATCGGTGGTAAATGCAGGGCTCCTGGTATTATGCAAAAGTTTACCCCCAGGCTTGTCTGCATTACTAGGACACCCAAGATTCCAAAAAGAACCTGTAATTGTTTCTGGCACAAGGGTAGTGGGAATGTCTGTCTCTGGTTGCATGATATCTGCTTTGCCTTCGGGCTTTCAATTGTCAGCATTCCGTAGTAGGGCAGGTAGCCTGGGAGTGTGCTAATTAGATCAGGTGCTTGATCTTGAAGTCTGTACCAGCAATGACTAGGTAGCTGTCTTTGGAACTTTGAGCAATACCTGTCTTTCTCCCAGTCTGCACAGAATGTAATTATCTTGTTAGCCAAGAAGCCTAGTGTACAGCTGAATGAGTGCTCAGCGGCAGTAACACAGTGATAAGGGAAGACGAATGGACCCACAATGCATGACTGCTCCAAGACAACAAATGCACAGAGAAGCATTGGAGAATAGAGACTCAGAGAACAAAGAGGCTGGGTTGAGTATTTGTTACTGAGGATACTTCAGAGCTTCTCTTAATAAGATTACCCTGCCTTTGCAGAGAGATTGTGGATCTTTGCTGGGGAAGGCAAGTTTCTAATCTGTAGAAAGCCCCTTTAAAATGGAAGCAATGTGGGGTTTGGTAGCAGCCTATGTGCTTTGCAAACCAACAGCAAACAATAAAATTTTGAAGGATGATAGTAGAAGGCGATGAAGGGGATAAGAAAACAGCAAGCAGGTGTGTGTGCGAGGACTGCTGAGGAGCTATCAGCCCTCAATATTCCAATTGTGGCAGGTGGATTGGCAGCATCAGCATCTTCCTGAAGCTTGCTTAGAAATGCAGAATCTCAAGCCCCAGTCCAGACCTCCTGAATAAGAATCTACATGTTTATAAGCTCCTGGGATGGGTGATTGGATATGTCAGAAGAGCTTTAAAAAAAAAATCTTGGTGCCTGGTTCTCAGCCCAGGAGATGATGATTTATGGATCTGGGAATAGCCTGGGCAATGGGTTTTTAAAAAGCTTGCTGGATGATTCTAATAGGCACCAAAGTTGGAGAATTGTAGGTGTACAAGGGTCTGTCCAAGAAGAATTATGGAAATTTAGAAATTAAGCAATATTCTTTTAAACCTTAGTATCCATAATTCATATAGAGTTTTCAGCCTGTCACACATCTATGACATCGACACTCAGCAACTAAAGTGGTATTTTTAAATGTCTGTGGCCCAGGGATTTGCACCAAGCTTTCTTTCCTTGGCCTTCATGATTGAGGGGTCTGCTTCAAGCCCCCACTCTCCCATTTCATCTCCTTCTATCTTTGCTCATTTCAAGCTTATTGGCATTTTTCCCAGTTTCTCAAACACACTGAACACAGAATCCTTTGCTGGCTCAAGGCCTTTGCTCATGACTTCACCTCTTGAAAACACCTCAACCTTTAGGTTGCTGCCTTATTATTACTTCTTGAAAGGAGTCTTTCCAAAAAATCTCATCCAAGGGAGGCTCACTCTTGCCCCATTGGTATTCTCAATCAATTCACACTACTTTCCATTTCTCTGACAAGACTATTAAGGTTATTTGGTTATTTCTTCACTAATTATTTCTTACCTATTTTTATGCAGTAGACTAAGCCCATGAAGACAAAATAGGATTTAATTTTTATTCTCCCGATGCCAAGCTCAGTGCTTTGCACATGGAAAGCACAAAAAATGAAACTGCATGGACTGAATGGATGAAAGCAGGGATCAGCAACTATGGCCTGTGGACGGTATTTTTTCTCCACCTGTTTTTTGTAACTACACTCAGGCATTTGTTTATGGTCCCTGACTCTTCATGCAACAATGGTAGAGTTGAGTAGTCACGACAGACACCATATGGCCCTCAGAGCTTAAATTACTATCTGACTGTTTATGATACACTACAGATAAAACACAGCATGCCTGGTTAAGTTTGATTTTCAGAGAAACAATGGAAGTTTTTCTGGTATAAGTGTGTCCCCAATATACCAAGGGGCACACATAGACTAAAAAGTATTTGTTGTTTATTTAAAATTGAAGCTTAGATGGGTATCCTATATTTTTGTGTGTAAAATTCAACAGCTCTACAGAATGAGTAGATCAGCCACTGAATTAATGAATAAAGTGTGCACAAACTATTCAAATTCAACAAATGGCTTTCAAAATTTTTTTTTCTTTCTGAAGATTCAGTATTTCAGAGGCAATAAAATATTAAATTATGCTATAATTAATATTAGCTCCATTTGTAGCATATTTGGGGCTCTCAGATAGTTGAGCATGGAATTAAAATATATAATACTCCCAAACTTTATGTTAAGGAAGTTGTCAATTTAATTTGTCCTCTGGGTGTTATTGCCATATGTGGCTGTTTTAAAGGCTGTACCATGTGGATAATACTTAGTTCCAGCTAGACTCTTGCATTGTGGTCCAAGCTAGGGTGTGTTGCCTGTAAAGATAGCTGTAATTTGAGTCTCACAGACACTGACACATATGTGGAGTGGCCAAAGCAACCTGTGAAAGGCTGCAGGGGTAGGTTAGTGACTGAACCAGGAATCCTCTCTTCCTGTGGAACCCAAAGAAAGCAAGGAGAAGAGTGATTACAGTTTTGAGCACTTGCAGTTTAGAGACTATTCACAGATGTTAGAGCCCTCACCAACACGGGGCACTTTCCAGGATAAGAAAATGATACTCAAAAATCATGTGTTGTTTCTATTGAAGTAGAACATGGACATGTAAAAAAGTTACCACCATGTATCCTGTGAGTATGTTAAAGAGCAACCACCCAGGAGGTAAAAATGAAGTACATGCACAGGTTTGGAGCCTGGTGATTCGAAAAGGGCAAGTTCGCGTTTATTTGAAAGCAGACACCCTCTAAGCATGGCAAATACGTTTGTCATTTTGTAGGATGACCTTGACTTCATCTAAAGTTATTCTTGTTAATAAAAATAATTGATGTATAAATGAGTACAATTTAATTTTTATGCCATTCTAAGTCTATAACTATATAAATTCATTAAAAATTTGAACGTACTTAGTATGTACAGCATGATGCCAATTATGTTAAAATATGTAAATACATGCAAAAAAAAGACAGGGAATAATTAGTCTAAAAATGTCAACAATGGTTAGCTGTGTCTGAGGGGGTTAGTTTATGACTGATCTGTATTTTCTTCCTTATGCTTTTTAGTATTCTATTCCCACTGATTTTTTTTTTTTTTTAACAAATGACATGTGTTAATTTTGTAACCAGAAAAAGTAACTGAAGTTTGTTTTGTTTTGGCCACATTTCTCCTGGTGGGAGAGTAACTTATATAATCCTTTTGGAAGGCAACTCAGACAAACCCAGTAAAATGAAAGATGCCATTCCCCTGCGACCCAGGAACATCACTTATAAATGTGGATCTTTGACAAGAGAATATGAGTGCAAGGGTATGCACAACTGTAACATTTACAGATCTACACAGTTGAAAGTGACCCAATACCCTCAATCTCAGGAAGAACCTGTTGTGGTACCTATGCTGATCAGAGCATGCACAGTAGTGGATTGTAATCCACCGGAGCTACTGGGGTGTCCATGGGTGAGCCTCAAACTCAGAGCATCAGCTTAGCAATGCTAATGTACTTAACACCACAGAGCTGTACGCTTAAAAATGATTAAAATGGCAAAGTTTGTGCTATGAATATTTTTCCACAATAATAAAATATAATAAAAAAATCATTAGAATTCATAATAATACCCATTCTCTGGATCAGTCACTGAATGTCAAAGCTGGCAGTGATCAGGCCCAGATTTTTAATAGTCAAAATCAAGTTGTAGAACTAAAATGTAAATTAAGCTTATATAAAATTAAATTTGTAAGCCATAACTACAAATTATTATTGTAAAGGCTGTTGTTCTGTGTGTTAGTATTTGGGAGTTGGCCTATGCTTTCCCTATAACAGTCAGGGTCCAGCTACAGTTTATCTCAGCTATAGAGTCAAATTGTCTGGATCCAAATCTTGGTTCTCACAAGCAACTTTGTTTGCTATTTTAGGTTCCTATAGTCATAAGATGGAGATTAAATGATAAAATGAGTGTGACACTCTTAATCCCCACCTAATAAACTCTCTGCAAAATCCCCTACTATGCTATTATTATTACAGTCATTGTTGCATATCATCTCTGGCCCTCCATCTTCACTCGTATGAAGTGAAGGACTTAGTTCAACATGATGATACTATTAGCCTCAAAAGCAGGTTTATGGTTGCCAATTAATCTGTTGCTTCAGAATCAAAAGGAGTAACAACACTGACACACATGAATACTCTGGGTCCTCAGAAAATCTCTACCACGGGGTTTAGTAGCAGAACACTGTCTCTAAAATGCCTATATTCTGTTTTTTTTTTCCAGGCAAGTTATTGATTTCCAAATCTGTAAATGCTCTATGAGGATCCTTGAGGCAGGGACTGTGTCTCATTGTCCACTATAATCACCAGTGCCAGCCTGATTCATGGGAGGTACTCATGAGATGTTGGATGAATGAATGAATGAATGACTCTGCAGTTGGTAGCATCTTGCAGCAATGATACACTGGATATTGCAGGCATTGACTGAATCCTGAAACACTCAGATCGTGTATTGATAAAATATCATCTTTCTATATGGGTTGGCCTAAGAGGGTATCTCATGAAGGCCTTCCTGTTGTCTGTGTCTTACTCTTACTGAGTGTGTATTTTCTGGATTAAGAGGATTTGGGTTCTTTAGGAGAAAAGTACTACGTGTGATTGAAGTGGTGAGTACTAATGTTTTTTCATGGGTGGGATTTACTAATTAGCCTGGAAAACACTCCCAACAACTCTGAATGATAATCTGAGGATAGGAGTTTCATTTCCAAATCCTCCCTTTCTGAGGGATGTTTTCACTAATGAGGAAAGTGTAGGCAGCTGGCACTTCTCAGTCTTTCCTCCCAGATACCATCAATTAAGGAGAAATCAAAATCTTTTCCATTACATTTGAATTAAGAGCAGTTTCTTGCCAGGCACTGTAGCACACACCTATAATCCCAGTGAATTGGGGTACCAAGACAGGAAGATCGCAAGTTTGAGACTATCCTTAGCAATCACAAGACTGTCTCAAAATCAAACATAAAAAGGGTTGTGGATATAGCTCAGTGGAAAATTACTCCTGGGTTCAATACCAGATGATTTTATTTTCACTAAAATCATCTCTTTTTTTCTCTTGCTACAGTGTAAAGTTCAAAAGAGGCAGAAGAAGGAAGAAGGGTGAAATAATAATGAGGTTATTGATTCCTGAAAAATTGAAACTTGAGTACAGTGTATAATTTTCATGAGCCACAAAAGAACATTGGCTTGCGGCATATTGTGGCTGCTCTTCCAGCTTGTTTTTAGATCTAATAGTCTGATGAAGGTGGGTAATTGCTTAGGGGTTTTCCTCTCGTGGCCCAGTAGCAAGGCTGTGGAGCTTTTCCAGCCAGTTGTCCTAAGACAGATGGCAAAGTGTTGCTTTCCTCTGTGCCACCTGGGTCCAGGGTGGAAGGTGGAAGAAGAAACATTCTGGGCTGCAAAGGGTCCTAGTAATGGTTAGGTGCCCTCCACCTGCTCTGTGTGCCTGGGCTTCCTCAACTTTGGTAAGTATTTATCACACAAAAACCTCAAATCACTAGTTGGAATATTTGACCCAATTTTAGAAAATGTCAGGTGCTTTTATTGAACTTTTTATTCATTCAACAAATACCCTGTGTATCAAGCATTGCCTTAATCAGGAGGATGAGCAAGACCCACCATACTCTCATAATTAAGGTGATAATTGAGGGCTTTTTGTCTTAGGAAAAAAAGAGCACTTTGATGGTGTAAAAATCTGTTTGTACCCTTGTTTTCCCATATTTTAGATATATCACTCTGCCCTATTAACCACAGAAAAAAGACCCTCTGCAGCCCAATTAGAAGTTGAAGTAAATTGGAAGTAACTCTCCCAATGAACTTCTTGTTTATTTTCCGGGTGCTGGGTTTCCACATCACGTCATCAACACGAGGTCATATAATAATTATTGCTATTAACTTCATAAAAATCATCTTTTCCAGCCAGATGCAGATATTTTGAAAAGATATAGGATATTGTAAAGTCTTGCAAATAACCCGGGGTAATTCATAACATGATTTGATGATGTAGTGAAGAACAGTGATTTAATTGCTTTTTATCTCACTATCTCACTAGGAAGGAAAGACTAGTCAAATTAGACAGCTGGGGTTTAGTGGCCTGATACTATCTTAATGTAAATTATCAGTAAACATTTAAAAACAACAGAGAAGATATAAACTTTTTTTTAACCTGAGTAATTTAATCCTGATTCAAAATGGTATTTAGCACTAGAATGTAATTTATTACCTACTGCTCACTCAATTATCTATCATTATCTTTTGAACCCTGTAATTGGACAAACAGGAAACTATTCATAATAATAAGTTTGCTCAAAACCATCAGTTTGCAGGAGTCTGGGGTGCACACTGTCGTCATACTACTGAAGATGAAACTGCTTACTGTACCCTTTCCATTGTTTGTTCCTCTGTTACAACAACATAGAGCAACACTGTGCACCTGGGCAGTCCAAAGCATCTTACCAAAATTATTGAAAAAAAAATGGTCATTTTTCCTGCATTCCATGAGTGGGAAACTTAAATCTTATGTGCTGCAAGACAGAGCCGCCATTGAACCTGATCATCCCCTGCTCACTGCGCAGGCACCGAGCTATGCTTAGCACAGAACTCGGTGAACAACTGGCCTTCTGGAATCTTCATTAGATCTCAACACTTAGTTGCTTTATTTATGCTATCACTAGCTTTATTTTTCATTGGTTCTTTGGTGGTTATTTTTCTTCTATCCAAACACCAGTTTGCACCGAACTCTTGCACACCTAGGGCTCTTTCTAAGAGATTTAAATTGAAAGGCAGTGAGGCCATTATTGGTCTATTTTCAGTTTTCATTATCAATAAAACAAGAGATCAGCATTTTCATGCTGTGTGCAGCCTTCAGGGAAGTGCAATGTTGCTGTCATTATCTTTAGACCAGGCTGCTGCCTGGTCCCACTAATGCAGATGAAATGATGAGCCCATCAGAATAAAAATAAAATAATGAAACAACCAGAGTCATAGAATGAGTTGCTGACCATGTCTGCTGCCTGGCTTCCTGAAAGTGTCCCTTTGAATTTAGTGGAGCCTGGATGGCAAAGACCACAGAACATGACAGAACATAAATTCGCCTCATAATGAGATTAGTAGGCAGGCAAAATAAATGTCCTGCTGTTACATTACAGGCAAGCTTTAATCTTGTGTTTTTCTTGGAAATGATCATTTCTTTTGCATCAGGGGAACCGTGGATACAACTAGCTTAAATTCAACAGATTCTGTTTTGCCACATAGTTATTTTTCATCCTCCTCTGTCTTTTTAATAGCAGTTCTGGGGAGGCGTCTAAATGAGTTGTGAGTCTTAAAGACTATTACCAAAGTGAATTATGGGAGTCTGTGTTCATGATCATCAATCGTTTTCCCCAGACTCCCCTTCAAAGACAAGTTTTATGAAGCTCCTACTCCCCCTTCTGAGCTGGTGCCTTGCTGGGGGGGAGGTGTTGTAACCCCTAGGGTCCTCTCACTTTAGCCTTAAGGATCTAAGGCAGAATAGACTCACTATTGTATTTGGGGCTATTGAAAAAAATCTGTACTGCAACTACTATTTAAAACCAGTGGAAAAAGGTATCACATAATATAGAGCCTTAAGAAAATGGCCAGATCAGGTCAACCCACATGGTCTCTGAGCAGCTGGATTGCAAGAGACTTCCTTGGTTTGCAGCAGAAGGCAATCTCACCTGGGAGTACAATACCCTCCTCTCATTAAAAATGAAGGATAGCATGTCCTCCTGGATTTTTTCTACAGAACCTGATGCAAGTTCATGGCTGAACTGTGCTTGGTAGTGAGTACATTTAATCAAAGGCTTCTGCTAAATAATCTGAGTTTCCCCAGCTCTGTGAACTCACCAAACAAATTCAGAGGTCCTTTCAAAAGGAATAAGAGGTCAGACTCTAGATTTAGGAGTATTTGACACTTCTGCATAGATGGCACTGATAATTTGATTTCCCCACATTTTCTTTGGCCCATTCTGAAGTCTCCTTCTTCTCTGTGAAACTTCAGATTATGAGTAGATCATTTCCTAGTACCTCAACTGACATCATTTGACATATATTTTTTCTTAGGCTGGAAAGAAACCATAGAAGTCTTTTACATTTGCATATATGTTTTGCTAATCTTTTCTGTTGTTGTTGTCAATGGACCTTTATTTATTTATGTGCAGTGCTGAGAATCTAACCCATGCTTGCCTCACACATTAGGCAAGTGTTCTACTACTAAGCTACAATCCCAGCACCTGTTTTACTGTTTACATGGTGGCTTACAAACATCATTTCATCTAATGATACAATTCCCTGTTTGTAAATGGTGCTTCCATCTAAAGCCTTAAACTATTAATTCGAAATTTAATGGAGAAATGTCAAAGAATTTAAAGCCAATTCTCCTCCCACTTTCATTATTTTCTCTGTTCTGTTGACTCTCTTCTCATCAGATGCAATAGTTGAAGAGGAGATAGACTAATTTCCCTCTAGGCAGGTGGTCCTGTGTTACTAGTACTTTATTCCAGCTCACCTTTTTTTATTTCCATAATTTTCTTCCATGTTCTACCATGTCTGCCCTCACTCTCCACCACACCTCTGTTTTCTCATTTAAACTATAAAGTATAAATAAATCTACTTTGTCAAGTGCCCAGTGCATCCGGTGTGTATTAGGATTATCTAATGGCCTTCCTGTGAGTTGAACTCAGAGATAGTTTCATGACATCATCTCCCTGAAAGAATTTCTAAGATTTGTTTGCTTACCTCATATAAATGAACTTTTCTTGGGTTATAGCAAAGATCAATAGCATGTTGTTTTGCACCAGTTTATCAATGAGTTGTCCAATTGTTGGATATTCCTAAAAGGAACATATAGATTTTAAGTATCACCTTAATAAAAGAATATAGAAAAATATTTTACTGAGTTAGACATTTCATTGCTCACAGGCCTTAATATATCACTCTATGTAAACAAATACACAATTAGAATTTTTGATTAGTTGCTTCAATAATTGTTTCCTAAATCTTAGGAATTCAATTAAATCTTAAGAGTTATTTTCCTGTTAATGTAGTGTATTCTGTACAATTTGAAAGATCACTTCTTACAGCATGTCATATTTTCAAAAATAGAGACACATTTCTTCTCCTGATGCTACTGGTCAGCAGGTAAAAATGTTTGTGTGGGGAGGGGCAATTAGACTTTGATGTATGTGTCTGAGGTGGCTCTTGTGGCTCTAAAACCTTTCCTGGAATTAGATGAGGGTGACACAAAGGTTAAGAAAGAAACAGTCTTCTGAGGAATGACACACTACATTTTCTACATCTGATTCGAGACAGGTGTCTTTTTTTTTTTTTTTTTTTTACTGGTTCTTGAGTTTGGTATTACTGCCTTTTTAATGTCATCAATGAATTTATAGTATCCTACAGGATAATTAGAAACACACTGTACTTCTTGTCCATTGACAGATTCTTTCCCAAGTGATATGAGTATGTTAAAAAATAAAAGCAGTCATTAATTAACAAATTTGAAGATAGACATTACTTTCCCAATCTGGAAAACATAAGCACGTATGAATCTAAATGTGGATATTGCACAAAGAGACACTCAGATAAGGGAGTAGCTCTGCAGCTAAATAAATTAAGAATGTGTCATTTATGACTGAAGTCAGCCAAAATGGAGGAACACTGAAAATAAGCCCTCCTATACACTAGTTGATGTGTTCTTATATACTTTCTGCACTACTGCAGTATTTTTGTCTGAAGTCATCTTTAGGTACCAATTCAAGTTGAGAGAAAGGTATAGTTTTGCTTAAATATTCAGGTACATTTCCCAGCTGCAAATTTGGATGAGAATGGGCTTTCTTTCATATTTGAATTTTATTAGAGACACAAGACTTGTTACATTTCTTTTGCTTCTCAACTGCCCAAACCTTAAGCATATCTCACCCTAAAGCCTAAATCCTGCCAGTGCTAGTCCCTCCTTATCTCTACACATTCTTATGTCTCTCAGCTGCTGTGCATGCAGGAGCCAGGATCACAGCATGTGGCCCCCATAGAATTCTGTTTTCTATGTGAATAAGATCTGTTGGTTTAATTTCCACAACTATATTGTTGGTTCAAGCCCAGGAACCACATCTTATTATTTTGTGGCCCCAGGAATCTGGCCCAGTTGTGAGTACCTAGAAAATGCTGAATGGGCCAGGTGTTGTGGCACATACCTGTAATCCTAGCAACTCAGGAGGGTGAGGCAGAAAGATCACAAGTTCAAAGCCAGTCTCAGCAACTTAGTGAGACTGACTCAGAATAAAGGGTTGGGGTAGGTTGTTGGGATTGTAGCTAAGTGGTTAAGCACTCCTGGGTTCAATCTCTGATACCAAAAAATAAAAATAAGAATAAAATTAAAATTAAAAAAAATGCTCAAAAGACCCAGGGTGCGTAAATAGTCCAAGGCTTCTGCACATGTGTAACATCTTATTCAGCAGGAGTGAATTGAACACATGTTACACAAGAAGGTCATATTAAGCAATGGGGAGCATTTACTTATATAATCTTCCTATTTTCAAGATGTCTATTATGGGACATTTGAAAAGTTGCAAGGAAAAGGTAATGAAAAGGAATTCATTTATCACAGTTTTCTATCTGAAAATAGTTTCATTGACTAAAAGCAAAACATTGTTATTCTCATTTCTATTGTAGTATGGAAAGTAAAATTATGTGATACTAGAATATATATGTATGTATGTATATACATACACACATATATATGAATACAACTGATAAAAGTTATAGACAATCATTCATGTTGAAGTGTAGACATTTAGGTCAAAGAATGGTACCAAGTGATTTATGAATTATTAGCTTACAGAGAATAGATTTTCCAATTGATATTAGAAAGGTGGACTTTCACTCTCTTCCCTTCATGCCTTTCATTTATACATCATTGTTTTAGGAAGTGGCTTGATTTTTCTGAATTGTATTTTCTCCTGTGTCCCATGGGGATAATGTGACCTGCCTGGGTGGCTGCTTCATAATTTAACTCTATTTCATACATTAGTCAATGCCCACTGTGTTCCAGGCACTACGCTGCCAGGAAACAGATAATAAACCAGCTGTGGTCCCGGGGATCTATGCAGTAAAGATAAGACAGATGTAAGCAAACACATCTCCTCAGAGAGATGTGTAGGAAGACATCTATGTATAAGGGTGAAGGGAGAGACTATTGTTCCTGGGCCTCAAGGAAGTCAAAGAGGACTCTCTGGGAGCAGTAATGATTGAGCTGGTTTTAAAGAGCAATTAAGAGTTTCCTGGCAGCCGAGGAGAAAGGGCATCCCAAATGGAAGGAATAATGTGCACAAACAGTAGCCACATGGTCTCTTCAGGGAAGGTGGTTGGATACACAGGGTTCTGTTGAGGGCAGATGAGATCATGTATTTCAAAAAAGCGTTGACCTTGTTTTACAAAAGTTGATTTTTAAAAAATGGCACCATCATATTTTTAAATGCCAAATAGATAGGTCAAATGTTAATATGCACTAACTTAGCCTTACCCAACTAGTTGTTTCCCAGGGAACCCCATATCCATCAGAAGCATGGCATGATTTAGGGGCAGTCGTTCACAGCAATCCCAAGGTGCTACTGTTTGCTCCAGACCTCCGTTTCTAGGGCCATAGTTGAGAACACAAAGAAATTACTGCTTTTTGCTAATGTCAGGATCTTGGAGAAGTTGGAGAGATTCTGGGATCGCCTGTTATAGCATATCCAAACTTCTCAGATGTCCCCACAACTCAGACATGCTCCAGGAAACCTCTAATGATGGTGAGGATTTAGAGGGGACAGTTTGCTAATCTCAGATCAGGAAACGTGCACTGCTTTCTCAATCGAGAGCTATTTTGTGTTGTGTTACAGCAGTTGTTGCTTCCTTTGCCTGCTGGTGGCCCTGACAACAGCACACAGTGTGGGTTACACACCAAGACATTTGACATGGAATATTCATTCTTGTTGTCCAGGTGACAGAGCCCATTGTTGGGAATGACGATGCTTGCCAGTTTGCTGTCCATTCCAAAGTGTGAATCGGCATCACTTACAAAGACCAGAAGATGGAGGGAATCATTCCGCCAGCCGATCTTTTCCTAGAGTGATAAAGAAATATTCGGGTTGCGTTGGAGAGAGGCGGGCACCTATTGAATGTGGATCAGTTCTGCTCGGACACATTTGCATTATTAAAAAAATATATTGTTGGCCAATCTAATTTATCCTTTTTCATCTACTGTGAATTGATAATTAGGAAATACATAAAATTCTGTGGCATTTGCTTTTTCTTGGACAACATTTTCAGATAATTTATGCTTCAGAAAAAAAATAGCTCGGTGATGATTAGGATTCAGTTGATCTTGATGTTTACATACTTAATTATTTTTGCTGTCCAACTTTCAATGAGCCAGAAAAAGGAGGGAGGGTGGTAGGGGAGGTCATAGATAATTCCAAATCCAAGCTCAAGCAAAGTGAGTCAAAAATGCAATAAAAAATGGTACAAAGAAAGCCTGTTGCATTAAAATGTCATGCAACACTTAGGTATATATTTCTCTTTCTAATGATGTCGTCTAAAGATTATAGAACTAATACAAATAGAAGAATTGCTCATCGAAGGGGGGCTCAAGGTCCTGCTGTTGTGGTTGTCCACATGGAGTCTGTATCTTAGCAGAGCTTTCGCCTTTAAAGTGTATCAGGCTAGGAACCAGTTAGGCAAAAAACTCATCCTACCTATTCCAGCCTTTTCCTGCTTATCCTTTTCCTCTTCCTCTAATTCCTTCGCCCTCCCACCTTCTAGAAGCTTCAGGCCTGCCCAATTCTGAATTTCCCAAGAAGGGCTGTTGTCTCAAGACAGACACCCACTCTCATGAATAGGTGTCAGTCAATTAGAGAGGAGCAAGGAACCTAGCATGTCCTAGAGACAGAACGGCTTCTAAGGCTTATTCTGTTTCCAGAACAATAGATAGCTGATCTTACGTATAGGTATATACTGATTCAGGGCATTTTTACTTTTTTCATTAATGTTCTGCTTTTGATTTATTTTTTTAACCATAGTTATTCCAAAACTAAATTCACCTGATCTAGGTCTTTAAAATACACTAGATTTTAAAAACAAGACTATTGTTCCAACCAAAATTTCCTCAAAGCTACTATCATTTTCTTTGATTATTCAAATGTTAGGTGTATAAAACAGTCCCCATTTAAACATGATTGAATTTAAAATTTTACAGAAATTCTGTGTCTTCAGCATCAATTGAAGAAATATGGTGAATAAAAGAAAGAGAAATATACAAGCTTTCCAAAGTCGATTTGTTAATAAGAGATGAAATTTATGTTAACGGAATGAAATGTGATCTCCTTGGCACAGCATATCTTACACACAGCTGCTTGCATAATTGCATCAAATCCACCTTTGGGTGTGTCGATATTAGCAGAAATTTTCTGATTCTTCACAATTTCATTGAATCTTTCAGCATCATTTGTCAGTGGCAAAATGTGCTTGAATCCAAATGTAGGTAGGCAGAAGTAGGGTATACTACTGCAAAAGTAAGGTGCAAAAATATTTTTGAAATATGATGCAACACACAGTTAATGGATCTGAGATCCTAGCAATAGTTCTTCAAATAAAGATTAGTTTTGCTACCAGGCCTAACTCTATAATCTGGCTGTGAATCTCAGGATTAAGGTCATTGTCATCATCTCTGCCCATCCCTTCCATGGTGACTATATTAGCTAATATTATTAGCCAATACTTATTTAGAGATATGAGTTTGAGTCATTCACTGACTCAAACTCATATAAAAGATAATTAAGTGATCAAATTCCCCATTCCAGTGTGTGTAATTACTATTTTCTATTACCTCCCAACTAAAATTCTCCATTAAGTTTACCTGATGACAATTTCTTTGTATTCTGATATCTCAAGCTTTCATCAAATAGGAGTCATCTCATAGTGAGACAAGACAGGAACTTGTCTTCTTCCTCTGCTCCCTTTAATATTATATTCCCAGCTCTGCCTACCAAGGGCTCAGAAATCATAGTAGATGGTGGGACTGCAAATTGGTGCAACCTCTCTGGAAAGCAGTATGGAGATTCCTCACAAAACTTGGAATGGAACTACGATTTGAGCCAGTTATCCAACTCCTCGGTATATATCAAAGGACTTAAAATCAGCATACTATCGTGACATGGCCACAATAATGTTTATAGCAGTTTAATTCACAATAACTAAACTATGGAACCAACCTAGGTGCCCTTCAACAGATGAATGGATAAAGAAAATGTGGTGTATATATACATGATGGAATTTTACTTGGCCATAAACAAAAATGAAATTCTGATATTTGCCAGCTAATGGATGGAACTGGATACTATCATGCTAAGTGAAATAAATCAATCCTCTAAAACCATAGGCCACATGTTATTTCTGATATGTGGATGCTAACACACAATAAGTGGGGGGATGGTAGTGAAGAACAGAAGTACTTTGGATTAGACAAGGAGGATTAAAGGGAAGGGCAGGGGAATGGGAATAGTAAAGACAGTAGAATGAATCAGATATAACTTTCTTATGTTCACATATAAATATGTGACCAGTGTAACTGCACATCATGTACAACCACAAGAATGGGAAGTTATACTCCATGTATGTGTAATATGTCAAAATACATTCTGCTGTCATGCATAACTAAAAAGAACAAATAAAATATTTTTAAAAAAATATATTATTGAAGGTTGAAAATAAAACCTAGCAGGGCCTAGGTTCTAGAGTCCAACTCTACCATGCTTGAATTCTTTGTTGGGGACCAGCCTGGGAATAAAACCCCAACTTATATCATGGTAGGATGAAATCTGCTCCTAATAGTAGAACATAAAGAGATGATCATGAGATCAGCTACATCTTATCCTAAAAGTCAGTTACTAGCTGTGTCCAAAACCTTGAGCAAGTTACTTAACCCTTCTGAGCTTTGAGTTTTCATCTATAAAAGCAGGATAATGGTATGGAGCAGAGGTTCTCAAAGTGAGGTTCCTGATACAGCAGCATAAGCATCACATGGAAAAATGTTAGAAATGCAAAATCTGGAGCACTAGTTCAAATCTCCTGCCTTAGAAATGCCAGGAATGTGCTCAGCAACACGTACTGTACCAAACCTTTCCGACACACACTAAAGTTTGACAATCATTGACACAGAAGCACAGAGACAGATAGGAGTAGCCTTCATTGAGGCTGTGGTGCGCTTCCTGGGAGCCATGGTTGATTCTTGTGGAGCACACATAGGGCCTGGGCTTGAGCTTGCAGGTATGGCAGGCTTTCTTGTTAGCACTTAGAGAGCAGGTGCGTCTTTCAGGGTCAGACTCCTGTTACCAAGTTCATCTGCCTATACATCCTCATCATTTGTGAATTTTCACCTACTTACTAAAATTGATCTTTAGCAAATCAATGAATAATTTTCTTCATCGTTTGTAGATATACACAGAGAAGAAAAAAAAAACTGAGTTTCTCTATGTGCACATTACCTGCTGAGGTCAAACAAGATGATGTTTTGCTTTCTCGAGTCATCACTCACAGTCTAAATAACGTAAATAATAGTAATGAATCAACACGATCTATTAAGCAAGATGTTTTAAAATATAAACACACAAAAAACAAGGTTATATATTGGTCAGTTGATTAAACTTATAACTAAAGACTCACAGGATTCTAACCTATTTTTCCCTTTGGAGCAATGTTCAGTATTAGAATAACTCAGTGCCTGAGGCAAGTTTATAGAATGACTACCATAAGTGATGAGAATCGAATGTTCATTCAAATCAGAATGGCTGTGGATTCTTTTATACTGAGTAGTAAAGCTCTCATGAAGACCAGCAAGTCAGTGTCCATGAGGGAAGTGATTTTCTTCCTGTCAGTAGACTTTCAAGGAAAGAGGTCAGAATCCATTGTTTTCCGATGTTTCAGAAAACTGAATGGCACAGCCTGGGCTGTCCTAAGATGGCCATCTCAAGAACAGATGCTCTTGACTACATCTGGTTCCTCCCTCATCTGTGGTCAACCTCCTCACCTAACAAATGTTTCATAAGTCCTTTTAGTCAATGGGGCTGAAAACTCTGGAAGTGACTTGGCTGAGGTTCTTGAATGCCTATGTCTTCTGTGACCCTTCTTTTTCTGTCTTTCCCCAACCCACCAGGACCATCTATTATTTCAGTGCTACCAACACAGCTTTTCTAGTGATCCAGGAGCCAGTCTGCTGTTTCCAGGCCACTTTTTATATTTCTTTCTGATTCATTACATTTTACCTTAACTCCCAGAAGTTAATCTTATTCCCTTTTTAAAAAATATCATGTATCAGGTTTCTCTGAAATTCTGAAGTCTTGCCCACTGATAGTATCTACCTAGAAGGGTTGTTGTGAGGCTTGAAGAAACAGAATATGCAGAGAACACTGCACAATGAGCTTTTTGGGGTTGGGGCTTCACAAACATTAGTGTTTTTCTTACATCAATCACATAGAGATTAGCACAGACCTCAGGACAATAATGCATGGATTTGGCTAATGATATCTCTAGAATAGTGTTTTTTCCTGATTAAAAATAAATGCCTTTTTTGTTCATTGAAAAAAATGAGGTTTTATATGAAAGTGAGAAGAAGAAATTTTAAGAAGGTTGCAATGCCAATGAGATATATCAGAGTTCAATCATTCCTCTTGCTAAGAATTTATTTTGAAATCTTTTGTTAATTAGATAATATGGTGATCCCTTTTCATATATTTTTGCAAACTAGTCTGTATCTTTGCTTAGAATAAATTTTTTGATAGGGAATTTCTGGGTTATCTTTTGGCCCTTATTGGCAAATTTTTTTCAGATAAGTTTGTATCAGCTGTCATTTCTGATAATTGTATGTGATACTGTACCATTCAACAAAACAAAATAGCTGATTAGCTAAAGTGAAATCTGAATTTTATTTTTAACTTTCATTTTATTAGTAATGAGACTGATTCACTTGTCTATATTTATTGACTTTGTATTTATTCTTTTACCAATTTGCTGGTTTATACCCTTTGTTTATTTTCTTATTGGTATAATTTTTTATTTTCCAATTTAATTTGAAGAACTCTCTGAAAAATACTAACCTTTTGTCTTTGATGTTTTTGATATATACCTTAAAACTTTTTATTAACGTCAAATTTTTCCCCACCGACCCTCAAATATGAGACGTATTTTAAAGTGTGATATGAGGAAGAGCTCTAAATTTTTTTCCAATTGGTTAATGATGATAATTCAGCATGTGTCGTAATTACTCCCGTAATGATTAGAGTAGCTCTGAGGTGATAGAAAATTCATTAAAATTAGAATAAAAGACAGAACAGTTCTATCCTGGGGCAAGTTAATTAACCTTGCTGGGTCTCAGTGCCCTTATCCATAAAATGGGTATGATAACATCATGAAGTTACTATGACGTTTATTTCAGATAAAAAGCATGTAGCTGTATTTGTCATTCCATTGACTTCCCTAACAAGACTTCTAAAGTGCAAAAAGTAAAACGAAGAATAAATAAATGGTTAGAAATGATGGTGGAATGTGGTGGACATTATTATCCAAAGTACATATATGAAGACATGAATTAGTATGAACATAACTTTTTAAAAAACCAGAGATATGAGAAATCTAGGGCAAAAGAAGACAAAACAAAAAGCAAGATGATACTTTCTTGTCATACCATCTAAACATTTTCAGAGCAGGAATGATAAAGGAATGTCAACTCTTTGGACTTCTGTTCCAAATCTCCTTCCAATAAGAGCAGAGCTACCAAAGACTTGTTGACTAACCAATGCCATCTCTCAGAAGGCACAGGAACCAGGGAGGAAATGGATCTCTGGAGTAATTCTGATCAGTAGCTAAGGAACTGGCTGATAATGTGAAAATGAGGAGATCGCAGGAGAGATGCCTGTGTACCCTGGTCCCCTCATAGTATGTCCATAGCAATTTACTTCACTCTTGCTTTGTTGCTTCTCCTTGAAACATTGTCACCTATAGACAGTGAACTTTTATCTTTCCACAAGACTGTCCTCTGAGGACCAGGACATCATGATGATGATGATTTTTTGGTGGTGCTGGAGATTGAACCCAGGGCCTTGTGTGTGTGAGGCAAGCACTCTACCAACTGAGCTATATCCCCAGCTCCACATTGTGTGATCTTTATGTCTTCTGGTATCTGGTGCAGTATCTCTTAAGAGCAAAAATCAATCTTGCTGAACTGGAATATCAGGAGCATATCAACCACTGTCGGGATGATCTGACAAGGCTCTTTAAGAGTTTTTTCTAATTATGTTTTCATTGTAGTTGGGTACAGTGGTGTACTTGGTAATATCACAGACTCAGGAGATTGAGGCAGGAGGATTGCAAATATGAGGCCAGCCTCAGCAACTTAGTGAGGCCCTAACCAACTTAGTGAGACCCTGTTTCAAAAATAAAAAGTTTTGGGGCTGTATCTCTGTGGTAAAGTGCTCCTGGGTTCAATCTCCAGTACCCAAACACAAACAAACCCAAAAAACAAACATCAACAAAATAAAGGCAAAAAAGTTTCCATTGTAGAAAATTGGAAGAAAAATCAGAAAAATATGAGATGATAGAAAATTTGTATAATATTCTCACCTACTATTAAGCATTTTGAATTTTTTCATTTTTTATACTTAAATATTGTTTTATAATTATGATCATGCAGTAGCTACAGTACCTAGTACTTTTCTTCTTATATTCTGATCAATTTTTCATGACTAAATATCTTTGATTTGATTTGGCATAGTGGCACACACCTGTAATCCCAGGTAATTGGGAGGCTGGGGCAGGGGATCAAAAGTTCAACACCAGCCTTGGAAACTTAGTAAGACCCTGTCACAGAACAAAAAAAAAATATATAAAAAAGGATGGGGACATTGCTGAGTGATAAAGCACTTGCCTAAAGTGGGAAGTCCTGGGCTTGATCCCTAGTACAAACCCCCACCTCCAAAGAAAAACTTTAAGTCTTTTTTTTTTTTTTTGGTACCAGGGATTGAACCCAAGGGGGCTTAACCACTGAATCACATCCCCAACCCTTTTTATATTTTATTTAGAGACAGGGTCTTTCTAAGTTGCTTAGGGCCTCACTGAGTTGCTGAGGCTGACTTTGAACTTTGCGATCCTCCTGCCTCAACCTTCCCCTGCTGCTGGGATTACAGGCTGCACCACCTTGCCTGGCCAAAAAAGTTTTTTTAAAAAATGATGTCATAATATTTGTTTGCATATCTTTGTCATAATTAATCATGGTGATTTAAAAAGTAAAACAGCACAAGGATTTTAATGGGCTACAACTTTTACGAATGTTGATATTCATGAAAAGTCAGAAAAGAAATACTACTTGTATTGGAGGGACTGGGCCAGGTAGGGTGGCAGGTTTGGCTCTAGGCTGTCCCTTGGGTTCTGAGCGTTATCTTGAGTCAGTGGCGGTACGTCTGGCAGGTGATCTGGTAGTGTGGACTGTGGAGCCAGATTTGAGGAGTGAAAGTTAAAGCTGCAGTGCTCAAGCCAGGGCAGAGCAGAGCAGTGAAGTCACATCTCCACCTCCCAAGACTGTCTGGCTTGTTTTGTGGTATCCTAGTTGGTAGAACCAAATCTGGCAGGTGGAAATTACCACCAAACAATTTTAACTCACTAAATAAGTTTGAGAGCTGTTCCAAAAAGATGCAGAATACTCCATGAGGTGCAGAGATATTCAAGTAGGGCCTGTGGCTTCTGGAATGTCAGAGAGTAGGAGTCACCTGCAGTGTTGTTAATGATCTGTGTCTTGAGTGAGCAATGAAATGGGCCTGAGCCTTTCAGAATCACGTGCTTTAGAAAAATGAATAACAGTATTTAATCCAAAGCCACCTGTTTTCAATTCTCAGCAGTCTAGAGACCTGCCAACACTCTCTGGAACCTAAGTTGTGGTCTGACAAGACCCATGGCTTATCCCCCACCCTTGGCTTCCTTTGGTCTTAAAAAGTCACGTTTATGTCTCTCCCCAGTCTAGCAACAAGGCTCACAGTCAGGATCAGTGCACTGCCAGTATCAGTAACAGTGATGGTGTGAGCTTCATTCAGCTACTTCGTTGAAAGAACCCCAAATTCAAGATCTCTGTTGTCCCTGGAGGTTTTTGTTCCCAAGATTCTAACCATCCACCAGGAGTCGGTCTTCAAGATTTCAGCGGGCTATGACTGGGTCTTGGGTCTTTTAAGAGCTCACAGTTAAGGCTGAAGAATAATAAAAGCCTCCCTCTAGTGGCTCAAGCTCAAACACTTTCTTGTCCTGTAAAGGACCCAGAGTGAGTATGCCGGAGTCATTTCAGAGCCATTGCAAAACAGGATTGAAATTCCAGGGCTCTCCTGGTGGATCCCACACTAGGGGCCCTGCACACAGCACGCCTCCCAGCTGTGGCTGTGATAAGAGCTTCAGCCACTGCTGGTGCAAGGTAGCCCCTGAGAGCACGTGACCACCACCTGGCCCCACCCTCCTAGGCCCGGACTGCCTCCAGCCCTGGCGAGTTTTTTCCTCATTGAGTTGCTATTTGATTGGGGAAGGAACTGCCTGGATTTTCTTAAATCCTGAGCTTTGAGTTCTCCTCCCTCTCCCACCTACTTGGCATCTTAGGCTTCTTGTAGAAGGGGGTGGGGGAATCAATGACATTTGTCCCAGTTGTCACCTTTTGGCTACTCAAAATGAGTTGAGGCTATTATTAGTCAGAACTTAACATGTGTAGACTCCCACCCCAGGCTGGGGGCCACCACCTTTCTCCTAGTGAAGTTTTGTGAAAGTCAAGATGTAGAATTCCGTAATGTTATTACCCATGGAAGGTGTGGCCATTGGGGCCATGAGGAAGATCCCCAACCAACAGGGAAGAGGGAGACTTTCATACCAGAGAACAAGAGCCACTGTCTTCCTTTTCTTCAGACAATTCTACTGCAGATTAAAAGGTATCCCCAGTTTCTTGGTACCTAACTGCCTGAGGAGCCACAGCTTTTTGGCAAAGTGTGGCTTATCCACAAAGCTGTGCCACTCCACCTTGTATATGTGAGCCATCACTTTCTCTGAACTGTCATCACTCTGGCTTGATCCTCCTTATTATATAGAAGAGATGCTTTTAATAAGAGTGTTTATTCATTTCAGTATACGGTCAGCCCACTGTCTCTGTGGGTTCTGCATTGGTGGATTTATCCAACTCCCAATGGAAAAGTCTACATTGAACATGTACAGACTTTTTTCTAGTCAGAATTCCCTTAATGATATAGCATATCAACTATATACAGCATTTACATTGTTTTATTATAAGCAATCTAGAGGGAAAGCATCCAAAGGGAAAATGTGAATATGTTGTAGGCAGATGCTATTACATTGTATATAAGGAACTTGAGAACCTATGGATTTTTGTGTTTGTGGTGAGTTCTAAAACCATTCTACTGTGTATATCAAGGGATGACTGTATAATGTACTCAGATGGAAGTCCCTTGGACTTGTGACATAAAGATTTCTTTGCTTTGCATGGCAGTGCACACCTGTAATTCCAGCAGCTCAGGAGGCTAATGCAGAAGGATTGTGTGTTCCAAGTCAGCCTCAGCAACTTAGCAAGACCCTGTCTCAAAATAAAACAAAAAGGGCTGGGGATGTGGCTCAGTGTTGAAGCGCCCCTGGGTTCAAGTCCTGGCACCTTAGAATACAAGAACAAAATAAGGTGAGGTTAACAAAACTTATGGTGCCCAGTAGCCTAAATAGTATTTCTTCTTACCTTACCTATTTCTTCTTACAGTCATGTGAAAGGGCACTCACATGTGTAGTTCAAATGCAAATGAGACCAACCACTGAGATTCCTGTAGTCCTGATTGTCTCAGAGGCCAAGCTTCTCTCCTGCTCTAACATCTCTCTCTGAAGCACTGGTTAGCATCAGGAGTATGCGCTGTCTGTTCTGGAAAAGTATCAAGTACCAGGGTTTTCTTGACTCAGTCAAGTGAAGTATTCTAACTCCCCCTTAGCTAGTTCACATAGCACACCAAGGGCCCTGGAGGGGAGGCATGTAGAATTGGGGGGGAGTGGATCTTTTTCTTTTACCACCATGACAGAGCCGTGACAGCAGAAAACCTAAATACTGTACAACATTACAACATTTAATGCACTTTGGGGAGGAGTTAATTTCCTGGATTAAGTACTTTCCATATAGCATGTCACTGAGGGAAAGGGAAGTTCTCCCTCTTCCAAGTCCCCAGTGAATGCTGCAAGGGACCTCTTACTGGGAAGATCCAAACCAGGTGACTTTACAGGAAGTCATGGTCATAAAGGCCTGGGTGGGATCATTCTGTCTTCCTTACCCATGTGCTGGCTTCCACAGGTGGGAGACTATTATTCTGTCCATCTAAGCAGTGAAACTGTCAAAGGGTAGCAGTAAGGAAAGGAGGAAGAAAAGGGATCTGATTATTTTGTTCTTTAAAGACATATTAAATAGAACATATCCCAGCGGCTCAGGAGGCTGAGGCAGAAGCATCAAGCCTCAGCAACCTAGCGAGGCCCTAAGCAAGTCAGTGAGATCCTGTCTCAAAATAAAATACAAAAAAGTGCTGGGGATATGGCTCAGTGGTTAAGTGCTCCTGGGTTCAATTCCTAGTACAAAAAAAAAAAAACAACTCCCTCACCCCCATCAAAAAAAAAAATCCCAACAGATAAGCAGGTCTCCAGCTGTAGCTCAGTGATGGAGGGCTTACTTAGTGTGCTCAGACCCTGGGTTTGATCACTACCATAGCCAACAAAACAAAACAAACCAAACACCGAAAACAGTCTGAGTAGCATATTTCAGACTGGACTTTTGCTGAGATGTGGCGCGCTGATGGTTAATGTGTTTGGTCACTACATGGATTTAAATCAACTGAGCCTGAAGGAGATCAGAAGTGAAATGAAACTCTGATAAACATTTAATCTTCTTGAAAAAAAATTGACAGGAATAATAAAGTTTCAGATGTTTTTTATTCAAAGATTCTCAAAAGAAATAAAACAGAAAAAGCTAACAATCTGATCAAATGTACAGTTCAAAAATGTCTTTTGGCGTTTAACAACAAGTCCTAGGAAAGAAAACTACAGTTATCTTGAACCAGACAAATAAGTTACCACTGGCAAGTTTGTGACACTAGTAAAACAAAAATAAATAATTAACTCTCTTGATCATATAGGTATCTCTATGAAAATCTTTTTTTTCAATCTGTACAAAAGGTCTTTCTTCATAAATTAATTTTTTATAATTTAATGGCTGTCTACTATGTGATGTTTAACTGATTTATTTTTATTTTTATTTTTTTTTATGTACAGAGGTTATGTTTCCCAAATCTTACCCAGACGAGTATGGCACTTAGTTCAGACATTTCTAGCAGCAGATTTCCCCTCCCCTCTAACTGAGCTATCAAATTTCTGTTTTAACTAATGCAAAAATATCAAGTAGTGAGAGACCCAGGTTTATGAATGTACTAGGTACACGGAGGGTGCTGCGTTCAGTCTGGACTTTAACAAAGCAGTAATATTCCAGGGAGCGTAGAACCAATAATACCACAACTTTAAATAAAAAGGAAACAAAAACAAAACAAACACATTTCTCTTATGACTATTTAATTTTCACTAGAATCTACACTTCTCAGAGCAGCAAGGACTATGAAATGTCACTGACATCTATAATCAAATACAAGCAATAAAATTTAAGAACTAAAAAATACTCAAAAGAAATAACTGCTTAGGCCTAGCTCCTGAGCTAGGAGGATTTGGTCTGTGGAAACATGGAGGGCCAGCAACGTGTCCCAGCACAAAAGAAAATAGACTCTGAGGTAGATAACTGATCATACACAGCTGACCATACAAGTACACAGTTTTGGAAGACAACTTAATTTACCATTGCTTTGAAAACATATGTGATTACCTTAATAAAAGAGCTTTAATAACAGTGAATCATCTCATATGTACTAAAGTAGAAATAACTGTGTATTTATGAATCAGGAATTTCATAGTTTCAAAATTGGTTTTCTTTACACTTGAACACTTGTAGTGATGATGTAAAGTGTGGCACTGCTTGGATCCAAATCTTCCTTCATGCTTTTTGTTTGTTTGTTTGTGTGTGTGTGTGTCCATACATCAATTAAAATTATAAAACCTAAATTCAAAGGTACAAAAAAGGCACATTCTCCTAACCGCAAACTGGTCCGGCAAAAATAAAGAACACAGAAGATGTGATGCTGAGACAAGTTGGAGCTACTGGTTACTGGCTGTTCGGTCTTTGGTGAAGTTACCTTTAAAAGTGCCAAGTCATTTTTATTTTTCAAATTTACCTAATAGAGAGAGAGAGAGAGAGAGAGAGAGAGAGAGAGAGAGAGAGAGCTAGTAGCCAATCGTTTCGCTTCTATTCATATCTCAGCTTATGTTTGAAGAGAAATCCTTACTTTTAGCTTTTGCCATTTAGTTGCAATAGCAATATATATATTTCTGTTTGCCAGATGGCAGGCATAATTCTCATTCTAAAGCACTATCATTAGTATAAAGGAAGGACAAAACATTTGGTGACTCCCCTCCCCCGCCCCCCTCCCCCAGCCCCAATGCTACCTAACACTAAATCTAGAACATCAAGTTAGTTTATTTTTCTTGCTGAAAAAATGCAAAAAAGACTTTACATTGCATCATACAGCAGATATCCTAAATCAGTCAAACTATCAGAGGAAACTGTCAGAATACAGCCTTACAAACGCTTTAACCCTATTAAAATTCCCCAGTCAGAAAATGTGTTTCACACAAAACAGTTTTTCCCTTCTTGCATTTCACTACCTTACACATTATGTGAAAAATCATTAAAAACACCTACTACATATTTAAAAAAGCCAAAATTTCAGCAACTTTTATTGACTACTTTTTAAAAGCCCTATGCTGCTGTTTTACAAGGCATAATAGACCAGCTCATTTGGTCAAAGCATTCTACATCATTAGTTTGAACTAACTTTTTACTGAAACAGCTACAGCATCAAAAGAGTTAAGGCAAATTGGAATTCATAGAAAAGGATAAGACACTTCACACTGCGTTGAAAGAAAAACGTAAAGGTAAGGAAAGAGACGTGACGGCAACACTGAGATACAGCAAGACTTGCACGGCAAGCATGGAACACCATGGGTGAAGTCGGACTAGTTAAACTTCAGAAAGCCCATTTCATACAGCTGAAAAAAACACAAATGAAACACAAAATGAACAAAACCACAAAAATCCGGTCATGCACTTGGATAAGTCTTCATGGTCTTTGTGCATACCCAGGAAATTGAAGTTTTCTTTTTTTTTTTCTTTTTTTTTCTTTTTTTTGCATCATAACATTTGAAAAAAATCTTCTTTTGTTGTTTTTTTTTTTATTTGGTTTTTTTGTTTTGTTTTGTTTTTTACTAAAATAAACCTGTTCAGGGGAACAGCTACTAGATGAATTTAAGGGTTTTATGCACCTTATAGAACTTATAGCAAAAATAGTTTTAGTTTATTTCATTAAAAATAATGTTTTCAAGAACCTGTGCAAAACTGTCAATAATTTCCTAACGCACAATTGATCAGAAAAATCCATGATTGTTCAGCCTTCACATCCTTCTTTATGTAAGAACACCCTTCTGTACATCTGCAAGAGAAAGATAAAAGACAAGTAATTTTGTAGTCTCGATATAATACACCATAGAGCTTATAATCTTATTTAAAGAGAGATGTATTTGAAAAAGGCTGTGCTCATCACTGATGTATCATGGAGAGATGCAAACTCTGGACCTGATGGTCACTTTCAATGTTTTGAATCTGCCTTTCAAATCTGGGACTTGCAAAGTACTTTCCTCTCTAAGGGAATCAGAGCCAAATTCATGTGGGTCTCCAAAGATCAAGGGTGACTTTATAAAAACCAACAATACATATTGTCACTAAGGCAATCCAGAAACCAGGTTCCATATAGCTATTTTACTATAATATACATGGTAAAGTAAAAAAAAAAATGGTACTTGTGGGAATACAATCTTTTAATCTAAGGATACTGACACTAGCAATATCTTGGTTCTGAGTTTTGACTAATCTTGTAATGCTTGATAAAGCAACATCTTATGCTAAATTGCCTTTAGTTTTGAGTACTAGAGAATACAGTATAGGATACTTATATAATAAGTTTGATACATGATGTTCTATTATGTTATAGATCTTACTTTTTTTGAGGGTTCGAGGAGTGTGTGTATATGTGTTTGATTTCAATATAAAGTGTTATTCTTTTTGCATAGAACAGTGAATCTGCAAACTAACAAAATCATTGATTTTAACATTTTAACAAGATTGGATGCCCTGGCTATAATGAAATCAAGTATGATCGATCTGAGTTATTCTAAGCATCATTTTGATAAGGGAACCACAGACTGCCTGATTGGCGCCTTGGTAATGGAGACCTTTCTCTCATACCTCACAGTTACTTATTGGGTTGAAAGGAATATGGAGAATAGTCATTAGACATCTCTATAGCCACCTGCTGCTGACCACTCGCCTCCTACAACAAAGCAGAGCAGATGAAATGTGTTAGTGGTAAAATCTTAACTCTGTTACTTGGGTCTAAGTCAAAGGCATACACCTGAAAATAAGCAGTTTTTAAAGTGAATTTCTTAATATTATGCAGAGCTTTTTAGGTCATTCCCTCAAGTAGCTGAAATGGCTGATAGACACCAAGCACCTCCCATCCAAATCTTTGACTTGTCTATTCTGATCAAGCTATATTTATCAAACAAATTTCTTAATCTGTTTTTCCCTGGGGTCAGATGTGATTTAGAATTCATCATTTTCAAGGTTCAGAATCTTAGACATGGTATGAAATATGCTGTATATCATTTAATACCCTCAAGTAGGGCTTAGGGATGTCCCTCAAAATCAAACATATCAGTAATTCTATATAGAACCGAGTGCATAAACACAGTAACTGGGACAAATGTATCACCTTGTCTCAGTTCAAGTTGGGTTTTTTGAAAGGTCAGAATTTTTGCTAAGAAGTTAGTCACAAAGAGAATTTTTATTTTCAAAATTTTTGGAGGGTTTCAAAATTGCTGATAAGGAATTGTGGGCTCTGATAACTGTGGTTCCCATAGTCGCACAATGAAAGGCAAATAATAAGAAGGCATGGTTCTCTGGCCCTTCTTGGAAATGGGAGCCTTTGGGTTCTACCCAGTGCCTACTGGGAAAGAGCATGTGAGCTGAGTATTTTCCTTGGAATTTTAAGGATACTCTGACGGAAAATGCTGTTTCCTGTCCAATCATAATCAGATGCCAGACTTCTTCCATAGCAGCTCCAGTGACAAGAACCAAGAGTTATTTAGCTACACTAACAGCCTCTATAAAAATAGGTATGGCTTCTCTCCCACGTCTGCTACATCAGCTTTCCTTTTTCATTAACTATCTGAATTATGACTGACTTCTTTTTGTGAGTATCACCATTGATACAATCTTTAGGAGTAGGATTACAAACTCCAATTTTATCTCAATTTAGGGGTGACAAGATAGAGCTCTGGAGGGGTGAAAAAGGTGCTACAAGCTTGGAAAATATTTCTAGGAGTTCTTGGGGATGTGGCCTGGATGTTGTTATCCTAATTTGTAACAATTATATTTTATAGTCCCAAATAACATATTCCCTCTAAAGTCAATCCTTTTATGCAAATACTTGACTTTTGATAGATTTTTCTCTCAGTTTTACTTAATTCACCCATTTTTGAAATTACCTATTGCCAGAATGGCCATTTAATACTCTGCACCAACCTTGACAGGAACCGTGGTCATCTGCATGTGTGTATATTGTGGCAAGTAGGCTCCTTGCATAGCTGATGTTGCAGGCATGTACTGAAAAGGAGGAGGAGGTCAGAATGGACAGTGGAAAACCATGCAAAATGGGGAGTACTCAGGGAATTTTGAGCTGGATATAAAATATATGGAGTTCTCCAAAAAGAAATTTAAATACGCTACCCTCAAAGGTTTATTAGTCCATGTAAATATGTCATATGAAAGAAATTTGTCAAACTATAAATTCCATGTTGTCTTTGGATTTCCTAACAAAGAAACACACAGGTGAAGATCATTAAAGTCTGTCATCATCAATAATTCAATATCACTAATGCATCATTCTAGATGATCTTTTCTCAGAAGACCTCATTATCATGTAGCAGCTCCCTGAGTTGTTACCTAGTACTGTTTCTACAGGTGGAGACCTAAATGTGGGTGTCTTATTGGACCTATCACTGAAGATTAGGCGAGGGAATTCTGATTTCCTGATGCTGAAGTCACTAACTCTTAAAGGCAGGAGGAATTTCTGGTCCATCTCAGGCTGTGTATGGCTCTGGCTTAGTCTGCACAAGAAGTTGCTGCTGGTTTTGAGTGTAAGAGGGGAAAATGCACCACCCTTTGTTCTTTTGAGCCACAATAGATACAGGCTGCATCAAACTCCTGTGGGCATCTCTTACAATTTAAACTATAAACAAACCAACATGGATCTAGTACCAGGTCAACCTCATTACCTTACCAAGTCCCCTGGACTCTAGTGAAATAAGTCACGAAGATCATGATTCAGTGCTCTCAAATTCTAAAACAGAAGGAATAGGTGAGGGAATATTTCCAATTTTTGCTACCATGTGTCACCTTCATCTTTTGCTGCATGAAATGGTACTTCGTGATATACCAGTGACATTAGTTGAAGAAGCTAGATGTGGCCATGTGTGAGTGCTAAATTTTGGCAAAGGGGAAACCTAGAGAACAAATTTTCAGTTTTTCACTTAATCAAGAAATATCTGAGTTTTTTTCTTTTTGGAAGGCAATGTGGGGTGGGGCTGGGGCCAGGCATAATAACTGTCATCATCGAACCTGTGATTAGATAGGGTAGGCACAGGGGTGCGTTAATTTACCCTCCTCTATTTGTAGAGACATATGATATTAATTTGCCACCTACTGGTCTGGTGCTGCCTAGTGAAAGATGACTCATCTGCTGGGCCAGAGGGCTGATCATAGATGCAGGCTGTAGTGACATGGTATGCTCCATTGAGGGAGTTAACACGGCACCCTGTGGATGGGAGACAGAAGCAACAAAGGATAAAATGAGAGTAGTTAAGATTCTATAATTACCTTTTGCACAGGAAATCCCTTTGTGAGTAATGTGAAGCAAAAATAACATCTTTCAGACTGGCAAGGGGTATCAATAATAAATAAGGTTCAAAAGTCTTAATAGATTGCTTTTCCTGAGACTTTGTAAGAGTGTTAGGGGAAATGGTATTTTGATATTCACTTCACAAAAATTCCTGCATTAAACACTACCCTCACTTAACTGGAAAGCTAGTCCAGCAGGAGGAGCTATAATAGCAAGCACAGATTACAGACTTTCCTTGGCTGGCAAAGGTATAAAATGCTTAAAAAAGACAGGTGATGTTTTCTGTAGTTGCAAAAGAATAGGACCAATAATAGTGATCTGTTTAAAAATGTTCTAAAAAAGAGAGCCCTTTGTTTCAAGATTAAGTTGTTGGGATCAAGAGCATTCTTCACTCACTCGGTGGTTCTCAGAACTTTTTGTGATTCTGGTGCCAAAAGAGGGAACATTAACCAACCAATTCCAAGTTCTTCCATTTCATTTAAAAATATTGGTCATTAAAAATCAAATTTTTTAAAAAAAATTTGGGGTACTGGAGATTGGACCTAGGGGTGCTTTACCGCTGAGCTAAATTCCTGGCCCTTTTTATTTAAGAAAGGATCTCACTAAATTGTTGAGGCTGGTCTGCAACTTGCAATCCTCCAGCCTCAACCTCTGAGCTGTTGGAATTACAGGTGTGTGCTACTGATCTGGACTAAATTAAATATATTTAAGAAAACAGGGAAGAAAAAAATCACTTATAATCCAGCCTCTCCCATAACAACCACAATGTGCCCCTTCCTGCCTCTGCATGTTTCTCCATAGTTGCAATCAGAGAACATGAAGAATTTCACATCTTGGGTTTTTACTTTTAACTTAGCATTGCACTAAAAAAAATTAATAGATTGCACAGTTGTCACTGTCATCATTTTTAATGCTTGGATCATGGTTCACTGACCATCTACACCAAAATTAATTATTTTTGGACTTTAATTGTTCAATTTTTTTCTATAAACTGTGGATTTTATCATTCCTCTTTTGCAGTTGGCCAATTACCTGATGGAGCAAGTATTCTAACATACTCCACAAGTACTAATGTACATTCTGGCATCATTGTAACTGATATCCTTTAAATAAGTTATTTGTTTTACTGATAATCTAATTATTGATATGCACAGTTGTGGGCAGAGGTATGTGCGCAGGCAGGCAATTTGGATCTGGGTGGGAAAAGGTAATGAATTCTCAGCAACGCTCTATATACATTCCTCATGTCTCCTGAAAGGATGATACACTAAAATATGTGCAATCTTTGTCTCTAAAAGTTGTAAAAGGGGGAAAAAAGATACATTCTACTTCTAATGTGCATTATCAAAAGCACAGAGTAAGATGAACATGACTCAGAAGTCCAGAAAATGGGGAAGGAGTTTCCTGATCTTTTTGCTCATGTACACATAATACACATCACAAATCCACACATGGCCATGAATATGTGCACATATGTGTCCCAGTATGAAATGTGTATATACCACATAATACATGTGCATTCATAAGCATCAAAGATATATTTTCCTGTGTTATAATATCAACCTGTTTTATTAGCTTCCTAAAGGTCATCTCAAGCATTTCTTGTTCAAAACTAGTTATGCCTGGATTGCTATTTTATACATACAGTCATATAGTACAGTGCCCACTTTAGGAGAGGTATTCTGGGATGAATTTCCATCTCATCTTAAGACCAAGAGCCAAGTTCTCTTCCTAAGCAACAGATCTATGTTTATCTCACAAACTCTTTAAACTGATTTTCAGGATCCCCATTCTGCACTTGTCATCAGAAAGCTGAGGTCCAAATCTATGGCTTTCTTAACAGTAAGCATGCAGGTCAGTGTAGGCATGCTTAGCTTTGTGATTTCATCTGAAGAGTAGCTCATTTAGAAAAAGTAGTACTAGATACACATTAGATCAACAAGTGTTCAAGTCACCAAAGAAATCACATTTGTTATTTATCTGAGTGCATTATACTACACTGTTCCTGATTTCCAAAGAGGCTAATAACACAGATGAAAATCTCTCTCTTTACTTTAGGGTTGCATTAAACAGAGTAAAAACATGAGTGTGGTTTTATCAAATATTGTAAAACATTGTCACTCAGATCTCCCCCCCAAACTGATGTGAGCAAGAAATAGTGTACTGCCCTCCAACGAAGTATGTTTTAAATTCTTATGAACAAATTTATTTAATGCTTACTACTGATTCATTTTAAACTTGTGCACTTTCATATTCCATGCTTAAAATTTCCCAAGTCCCTTATCAACTTTGGCAAGGGGTTTTAACCTGAAGAGTACACACATGGCTTACTTGCAGGCAGAACATTAGGCCACTGAGGTGAACAACTTACGGGTTGCTGCAGGATATATGGTTGAGGTTGCATCCAAGAAGGACTTTGCACCTAGAAAAGGGAGAATTTTAAAGAAACAATGATTTCCATTGTAATAATTGCCTAGTTCTCTTTTAATTGTGTTAAAAATCTATAGAAGGAAAATAAGGAAACAATACTATCAATGAGTAAAAAGATTATAAGGCAGTTAGCGTTCTTGGCAAACTGGTCACTCTGAATGGGATGAAATAATTATTTAGAACCAATTTCTAGTGGCCCACTCAAGAAGTATTTGTTGAGTATCAGGCAACAAAGAGAAAAAGGTGAATAAGACATGGGACCCACCCTCAATAAATTTACTGTCTAAAGCAGAGAAGATAAGTATGTAAAACGTCTCAAATTAGTGAAAAGTGTTACAATCAAGGTATGAACTAGGTGCTTTAGGATATGGATGAAAGAGGATTAATTCTAGAGCATCTGATTAGAAACTAACCCTCAAAGTATGGGCTGACTTAATAAAAATAACCAAATTCAATCTCTCTTTGATACTCAGGACATTAGGTTTCAAAAATCTTACATAGTAGTTAATAATTTCTACTTAGTGAGGAAAATAAATATCTGAAATTCAGATTGAAGAAATTAAACTTTAGTAACTATATCTGACATCTACAGTTAAAAGGGCATCCACACAGAAAAAAGACCCTCTGAACTGAGAAATAAGATGTGAGGGTCAGGCTTGTGGCAGGAATTCTGGCTTGTGTCGTTTGCCACTCGGGAGAGGGATACATCAGTCCCTTTTTGATGCCCAGGGCTTTCCAGAGTCTATGTAGTTAAAAAAAAATGTTTCAGTTTCCAATTCTTAACACAACCCTCTTGTATCCTGTCCACTAGTGTTAACTTCAGAGATTCTACAGAGAGACTATGGGGAAGAGTCATGGGGGAAGAATGCATTGTGATTTACCTTGATAGCAGAGCCCCGATACTTGTTTTCTCTGGTTTCCTTTGCCACCTAAGGCGGACCAAAGTTAAGTGCTTCTGCCTTGTTAACATTTCAGTTCTCTGGACTGCAGCCTTTCCCCGTTGGTGTACTGGTGGTTTCTTGCAGATGCTAATAATTTCTCAAATCCAACTACATAAGCATACGGTGGTTTAGTAGAGAAAGGCCCACTCCAACAGGAGTGGTGGGCCCTCCCTGGATAAATCATAGGGAGGCAAGCAGTTCCCTGTACATCCCAATGTGGGCCAAATGCACTCAGTTTTGATATGCTTCGGTCTTTATAATCTAGTCAGGTACAGCATTATGAGGTTAAGGGCTGTGACTCCTAATCCAATTTTCTCTCTTAAGCATCAAGCCAGCTATGGTCGATTTCTATTCCTCAATGTTCCCTAATTAGAAAATGGGAATAATAACCTATGCTTTTTAAACTCTTTGCCATTGGTTTTTAACCATCTTGGGGTCACAGATCCCCTTGAAAACCTAATAAAGAAAGAGACTGCCCCCACCCCCACTAATTGCACACACACACAAGCGACATTCTGCAGCACAGGTCACTTAAAGCTCATTCACTGGCCCTACCTGGTCCCTGAACGTATGGGGTTAAGAATCCATCTGAGATGTTATGTCACTGAGTGTCAGGCAAAGGGAATGGAATTCCACAGGTATCTTAGTATACAGAATGCCCAGGAGAGGAAATCAGGCCTTTGAAATGATAACGTTGTTTCCAGTTAGCTATATCAAATTTATTACCAAACTGGCCTTCTAATTTTTTATTCTATGAAATAATTCTGAAATGCACATTGATTTCATATTAAAGAAGGGAAAAGGTAGTGGAAAAAAAACATAATAGCTGAAATATCTATAGCAGCATAAGTTGAAATTAATATGTGCAATCTTTCATTTGCCTAAGAATAAGCTTATACATGCCCCTATTTGTAATGATATATAAATGACAGATTTCTAAGTTCAGATAGTTCAAAATTATCTCTTAACATCAGACATAGGAATTATTAGGGAAAATGCAAGGAAAATATATAAATCTTAAGTACTACACAACTAAAGAGGCATTAAGTGACTTCTATACCCAGCAGGTTGAAGAACCATGGTAAGTATAAACGACTCTCAGAGAACAAAGAAAAGGGAAAATGACTGACAATCAGGGGAAGGAACATACAATAATCTAAAGGCTGAGAGAGGTGGTGATTACTACTTTAAAATTTCAGTCTTAGGGCTGGGGATGTAGCTTAGTGATAGAGTTCTTGCCTCACATGTGCAATCCCCAGCAACACAAAAAGACAACAAAACCCCAACAACCCTTCAGTTTTAGTGCATCTAGTCACTTTTCTGTTATTCAAAGCTACTTTTATGTTTTTAAGACAGAACCAGCTTTGACATTGGCTTAGGTTAACCAATTTATTATTTAAGAAGTATAACTAATATATTTTTATTATAAGCCAGCTACTGATGATAATAGTAATCACAGCTAATATTTCGAGTGCTCATTAACACTTTTCATAGACTCAGTCCTGTAACTTTTTAAAACTTATGAGACAAGCTATTATTATACCCATTTTAAAGATGAAGAATCTGAGGTTACAGAAGTCAAATAACACAGCTGTTACAATAGATATTGTAGTCCTCTAAGATCAGAAATCAGGACTACAACATCTAATTCAATTGTTAAAACAAGAATACACCAAAGTTTAGTTTAGTCCCATAGAATAGCAATAGTCAAGAGAAGAGAACTCTCTCTCTCTGCAACTCAACTCCATTAGAAGCTCCTGTCTGGACTGGGCAGTCAACATCTGGAGGGGCTCTGATGCAGGGGAGAGGGCACGTGCACTCTTGGGGTCATGTAAAAGAGGAGCTACCCCTGAAGTATAATCAGATTGACCTTATGATAGTGCTTAATAGATTTCCTCAGTTGGGAATTTAAGGTAAAGCCTCTGCACAAAATAACACATATAAAATAGAGCTGCCTCTATTTTTTTTCTTTCTTTTGGTGGGCAGGCCCCAAATCTCATCTGCACTGTTTACTGAATGTAATCTAACTGACACACCTTCGTGTATAAGCATATTTACTTCTTTTATTAGTTTCTGCTGACAAAGAAATAAAAGCAAGATACACACCTATTCTGTATTTTACCTAATGGCATTTCTCTTAAATTTCAGTTTTTGGGACACCTGGCATCTAAAAGCTGGGCGGATAGTGGAGGAAGTATGTGGGTTTGTCTCAGTTCTAAATTGCCATGTTTCCAAGGACAGATAATGGGCAACCATTTCCCTGGCTTTATATATTTTCCTAAACATAAAAGCAAATTAGTCTACCAAATCAAAAGCAGCTTATTCTAAATTGGGTACCCAAAAGCTGCATAAAATGAGTTAAATTTCATTAAAAATATTCAGATTTTTAAGACACATTAAAAAATGCAGCAGAGATTCACGATCATAAGTTGTTGCACTACTGACAAATCCTAAATGTACAAACCTGGTAGGCAGATACAGGAGATGCAATGTAGGGTGTAAGAGAAGTTTGAGTGAGCATTCAGTTTGTATCAATACTGTATGGCGAAGGATAAAATCTATAATAAACACAAAAGCCTGTATTAAGTAATCCTTTAAGTGGAATAATTCATGGAAAAATGATATTTTCCACCTTTAATTTCCCTCAAGCCATTACGCATTTATCGTAACAACATACCCGTTCTGTATAGCAGCTGTGGTCGGGTCGTAAGTGAGTGTCATTCCAGCCTACAGTAAAGAGAAGGACATAAACGTTCAGCTGGAAAGGCATGATTTGATAATGCTATTTCTTAGACATTGCAACATAAGACAGTAACAGTAACATTTGATAAAACTGGTATTTTTTTTTTTTTTTTGCTATAGCCAAGCATAATTGTAAGCTCAGTAAGAGAATAAAGCTCTAGACCTGTTGCTTTTCCCATATGGTAGCCATTAGCCACATGTAGCTATATAAAATTAAATAGAAAAATTCAATCTCTCTGGCAAAACAGCTACATTTCAAGTGTACACATGGCCACAAGTGGCTAGTGATTATCACTGGATGGTCCAGATTCTAGAACATTTTCTCCAGACATTCTGGGACCTGTATGCTATTTTTAAAAATTATGTTAACAATTCATTGAAAAGAAATATAGAGAAGTGGAGGCCCAATAATTTATTAAGAAATTGAAGGTTAAAAAAAAAAAACTATTCAATAGAACAAGATTAAAAAAACATACAACCCCCCCAAAAAAACCCTCAATGACAAATACATTTATTTTAATATTATTTAGAATACTTTTTGAATATAATAAATGTAAACCCTTCTAAATGGTCATACCTAAACCATGGCATAAAAGACCTTCAAAACACTCATGCAGTTCCATAGCAATTTAGAGCCTCCTACTTAGGCAGCTAGCTGGGGAACACAGCTGTTTGTACCATCTATGTGGAGAACTGTCACTTGTTGAGCACCCCACACACACACACAGAGGGAAGGCTCTCAGTCTGAGCATTACTTGAAATGAAAACGTGCTGGCAGAAAGGTGTGACCCAGGCAGCTGAAGGGAGATGCCTGTGTGACCTTTTGGAGCTGCCCATGACTGCACACCCACACTGAAGTTAAGAAAGGACTTACAAGTCTCACCTCTCCTTCTTGGTGCCATGGTCTTCCCTTAGGGATGTATTTGTTTGGGTTCTGTCTCTTCTTCTGTCCTCCATCCACAAATTTGCACAATAAAGGTTCTGTAGGAGCTGAGTGATCGGGGAAAAATATTACAAAACCATAACCGTGCGCACACACAGGTGACAAGCGTAACGGGATTTCTTTTTTAGTGGGAGCAGTGCGAGAGCTAGGAGGGAACTAATAGAACACTGCAAGGCAGAAGCTTCTTCAGACCCTTAGAAAATCAGCCACTGGTTAAAGATCTTAGTATAGAATAATACACTGATTATTATTTCCAAACCAGGGCATCATGAAAACATCTGAAGGGCCATTTTGTTGAAGAAGCAAAGGAATCTTCCCATTCACTTTGGTGCTTTTTTTTTTAATGGGCACTTCTTTGTCTTCTGGCTTCTCTACAATTCTGCCTTTAAACAGTCACCCAAATAATCTTCAAATGAAAATAGGATTGTGCCACCCTGCACTCTTCCAGCTGCAAATGCCTCTGGAGCTTCCCATTAACATTCCTCAGAGGGACCTCCATTCCTCCTGGTGGAAAACAAGTCCCCCCTTTGTAGCACATACCCCTATTTGTAATTGCAGCATTTCTAACAGTCTGTGTTCCCTGGTGCCTGCTTTTCCTTCCTGTGTGCTCCGTCATCACTGCATCCCCAGTGTCTAAGCAAAGGGCACTTGGTAGGTGCTTCTTACCTAGTGGCTGAATCAATGAATGGGTACACACAGACCTCATTTGTTCCTGGGATACAGAAGTGAAGTCTGTTATCGTGAGAAAGCTTCCAACACCTGCCCGTCCCATTTAAAGACTTTTCTGTACCTGAACCATCCCACTTGGTGAGTTTTTTTCTTTTCTTTTCTTTTTTTAAGCAAGTGTCCGTCTCACAAAAATGAGACAAAGGGAAACCCAAGCAACGAATGTAGAAAAGATGCAGAGATTCTTTGAAAGGAGACACATTCATTAGAACTAAGAGACATAATAACAAACCACAGGCAGCACAATAGGCCACCCCTGACTTCCTTTTTCAATTTGCTTTTCTGAGATAGAAGCAGCAGCGCGTTCCTGGAAGTTGTGCATTTTTCTGCATGCGTCTAGTTAATATGATAAAGGCACTCACACCTTCCTGACTGGTTCCCACATTCCATCCTTTGTCTACTGTAGAACCATGATTACTACTTTCAAGTTCTGTTTCAAACTTAAATAACCATGAAGAGAAAAATATTACTTGTGGAAAATTTACTCCTTTCTCCTTTGCTGCTTATTATCCTAATTCATGTCTTATTTTATATCACTTTTATCCACCCGCTAATGACAGGGTAGAGGCAATAGTGTCTCTCAACATTTCTCTGCCAAAACACAAAACACCGAACTGTATGTGATTCCGTCTCGGTGAGCTGTCTAGGCTGTTGGCTGGTATGCTTTTCCCGTCCTGGGTTGAACCACTCCTGAAGGATGGGTTGGAATGGGAGTCATTTCTGAATGGCAACTGTACTCTGGGTATGCTTCGGTTTGGATATGATTTCCTAAATAAATAGTTCACATGTTGGAAGCTTGGTCCCTAGTGTGGCAATGTTTAGGTGAAGCACACAGGAAGGTCCTTAGGTCAAACCTAAGAAGGAGTGGAGGTAGTTCTTGCAGGATCCTGTGTTCTTACAAGAGCAAGGCGAAACCCTGAATTGCTCTCCTCACACAATTTGTTATAGTAATGAAAAAATGGACTAATAGAGGTAGTAGTTGTTCAAAGTAAAAATGTTAGGTGTCTGGTGAGAATTTTAGTGTTCCTTTGTTTACCTTCTTGTCTCCAATACCTCCACCTGAGCTTTCCTGAATATGGAACTTCCATAGAAGGCAAACTGGGTATGATAGAAGATGGACTGCAGCCAAATCCCAGAATACAGATGAACCATACTACTTGTCTTTTCAAAAAAATTGTGTTTTTAGAAATTCTACCTTTACCAATTACAGACAGTGAACAGATACAATGAAGTAAGAAAGTTTTATAATCACTGATATTATTTCTACTACAGGGTCATTAAGGGACAGGTAGAAACTAGGGCTGAGAAATAGCATCCAAGTAGGAAGGAATAAAGGACAAAATCTTCTGCAAATAAGGACTTTTTATACCTGGAATCTTTCAAAGTTACTCACCTTTGTGTGCAAATGCTACTTAAAATTCTAGCACTGAAACTCTCCTCAGGCTCCTGGGTCAATGTGAAAGCATGTTAAGTGCAGGCCTGAAATGCAGGCTGTGTGTGTGTGTGTGTGTGTGTGTGTGTGTGTGTGTGTGTGTGGTGGGGGGTGGTGGTGGCCTCACTTAACAATGACGAACAGAACAAGAACTCAGATGAAGAAAGGCAAGATCTCACTCTCTGCACATCTAGAAAGGGCCTCATAGTAGAATGTTTTCTCCAATGATATTTAAGGTTATAAGGTCTTGCTTCCATATACTCCTGTAGGGCAAAGGAGTATAATAAACTCTGTGGAGCTGGCACTTTGTGGCAGACACTTTTATCTAGAGGGTTTATAAAAACTAGCACCTAGACTGAAATTTAACTAATTTTTAAAAAGCGCTTCCTGTGCGCAGTGATTGATACAAACTGTTTTCCTCAATTAGTATAATTAATTCCAGGGAAAGAAGGTGACCAGGTTGTTCATTCTGGAAGCTTCCCTTGGGCTGTCTCGGCAGGCAGGTGTGAGTGAAGGCAGTTTGGTAGCAAGACCTGATGCATGTTGAAGCTCACTTGTTAAATAAATGGCCAATGTTCCTATTTGGATGTAATGTGCTTCTAATGTGCTTTCATCTAGATTCTGTCCTGTCAGAAAAAAGCAGATCTCAGGTAAGAATGAAGTCTGCTAAAATATGTGGTAAGGGCATGTTTGCAAATACATATGGTATTTAAAATGAAACACACACACACACACACACACACACACACACACACACACACACACAGAAACACATGGAACAAGATGTAGTTGAATCTTTCAAATATGAATTATATTTACCACCTGATTTTTGTGCTGCCATTAAGATATGTTATTTTCCTCTAAAAGCAAAAAGGTAAGTAGTACAAACAGTGTGTATTGGCAGTAATCTCTTAGGCAAAACAAATTTCTTGTTTTTAAAGAATGTAACCAGTGGAAATGACCCAGTTTTTACATGTTGCTGGCTCCTTGTTTCAGTGAACTAGGAGTGCCCAAGTCTTGCTTGTGAAGGAATATAAAATTCTAACAGCTTTTTTCTTTTATCAAAATTCTCTCTGGTCTCCTTATCAGTTGAAATTATAATGCCCTACTATGTGTCAGGGACACGAGAGCCAGTGGTACAGTGGCAGATCTGAGTTGTTGCCTCCAGGGGGCATACAATTTAATGGGGAAGAGAATATTTCCAATCTTATGAAAACTCATTTAGTCATTTACAGGACACAGTACTGTTTTTAGAGAGATTTGTTCTAAATAGAAATGTTATGTGGAAGCAAAGTACTGACGTGGGGACAGAGGCCATCTGTCTTTCACAATCACTGCTCCATTGACTTGGAGAGTGTGGAGAGAAAGAATGCATGCCTGGAATTTAATGTTTCTCTGTGTGCTCTGGAAAAGCAAATTAGGTGAAGACTTACATATGTTGTAGGTGGCAAATGGGCTTAATTTATTTTGTCTGACACCATGATGCTAAGCAAGGGTAAGAGGATTTCAGTTAGATTTTTGCACAGAAAAACAAAACACCCGGTTCTGTGCCATGAAGCCACTTATTTTTCAGTGCGTGCAAGCTTGTTAAAAATTGAGAGATCTTTGGTTAATTAGTCTCTCCTGTGATTCCTTCAAAATGAGGGGATGTCTTCAGTTTGCTTCTGGGAGTCTAATGTTCAGGCTACAGGCTGAAGGGAGATGGTGTGGGATGTTGGCATATTCTACAGAGGGATCCTCCAGCTAGCCTCTTTGGTTGTGTTTTAGAAGGCAGATACTGAGAACAGGAAGTGCCATAAAAACTAGTAATAGGGCTATGAGCGAAGCTTGGGCATATTAAATTCACAAAATTAGTGGTCTTCAGAACTCTGCGACACTAAATTTCAGTTGTTTAAGCCACTCAATTTATGGTGTTTTGTTGTGGTTGTCCTAGCAAACAAATATAAGAAGTTTATCAAGAAGAATTTCAATTGCAAGCTTAAGGGGAAGACTGGAGAGAGCTGAGGTGTGAATAGGACGTGAGGAAGTGAAGGCCACACTTCAAAAACTCTTACATGAGAATGAGTTAGAGAGGATCACTGCTTAGTTTTAGTTTGAAGATCACAGACTTGAGCGATTTCAAACACAAATGGATATCTTTTTCCAGAAAATTCCTGGCATAAAGTAATTTGCACATAGGTTCACTGAACTCTGTGATGTTAAAAACGTCTATTGTAGTCATGCTCACAATTTTTTTGTTTCTAGTATTGTTTGTGAATTTCCTCCCACTTTCTCACTGCTTAGTCTTACCAGAGATCTGCTATTTTATTAATAAAAAAATAAAGTTTTTGTTAGAAAAAAAGTAATTACAAGTAAAATACAGAGATGGTAATTATAGAACAGAGAGGCAATGAGAGGCAGAGCAACGCCCTGATGGAACAGGATCCCAAAGACAGCTCTGAAACCTTTGTCCTTAGGACCTTGGGGAAGGAGAGGAGAAAGAGTGGGTGTAGGTGTGGATCCCTATATTGAAAAGATGTAGTCAGATAATGATCTCAACGCTATTCACTGGCCTAGAGCTAGATAGGGGACTGTACAGGTTGGTGAAAAGGGAGAAATACTGCTGGGAGAGGCAGAGAGAAGCCAAGTGGGGACCAGTGGTACTGAGGGTCTGGTTCAAATGAAGATGTGTAAAATGCCATGGTGTCAATCCTTATTTCCCAGGTACAACAGGATCAATAGGGTGGATTATTGTAGGATCAATGCCAGTTCATGGTTCTTCCAAGCAGATGTGACCAAGGGTTGCTGTACAAGAAATCTGAGGATGTCACTAAAGAAATGGTTTTAGTGCTCAGAAGTGGAGACCAGATTCTTTAGGGATGAGAAATGGGTAAAGAGAAACCCATAACAACAGTGAAAATAAAAGGGTGTCTTTGTCTCTCAGATCAGGTGTCCTGGGAGTGAGGCTGAGTGACACTGAATGGGATATTGGCTCGAAAAGTTCCGAAGTGTAGTGTTCCTGATAAGGACAATAGAGAGCAGGACAACAGGGGGAAGGGGCAAATGTGGAGTGGACATAAAGACTGTGGGGATTGAAGTCCAGGTACTGCTGGGGTGGGAAGGTGTCACGCTCCTCAAAGGACATGTCCTAAGGGTGGGAAGTCTATATTAAGGATGGCCATCCGGTAGAATGAAGGCTGGTGCATTAGAGGGTTGGATTTTCCAATGCCTTACAAGTCAGAGAGCTCCTTACCTCTGGGTCCACTTCAATTAATGCTTGGACAACCCGTGCCCAGCAAAAGCTGAATTTTTGAGTCTTATTTGTTGATATAGATATAAATTTTAAAAAGCAAAATGAGAGTTGTTGTTCTTACTATAAGAAGCATCATGCACTAAAGTTATACATATTACATAAATGACTACTGATAAAATTTTGGAGAACATACCAGAAACTCCTGGCGATGTCTTGATGAATTTTCCATTAAAATGACCAATTACACCTTCACATTTTTCTGTAGATTCCATCCTATTTATGAAAACAAAGTTCATAAGTATGTAGCAGTCTCTTAGTTTTCATTTTGTTTTGTGCATGCACAAACATTCTTTTAGGCTTTTTGGATACAAATGAAATCAGGCAAAAATATATGTATATAATAGTTTATACTTTTATCTCTTGCTTTTACAGTTCTCCAGAGAAATAACTGAAACTATAGAGTATGTTATAAATCATATAAGAAATAAATTATATTGAGTGTTTAATATCAAATATATAAATTCATTCTGATTGTTGAAAAATTGAGAAAAGAAATGTATAAAAGCTTTCTTAGTCATGATATTAAGTTAAAAACAACAGTTTAAAATACTAGTATATTTGCTACTTGTTTGAATATTGGTTATTTTAAACATGGTCTTCCCTTTTAAGTATTCATGAAATGACAGACTAAAGAGTTGTGATAATAGCTAGTGTCAATCAGAGGATGTGTCTCACATGACTTTTACATTTTCTCCAGGTTTAAAATTAAATTAATGAAGTCAATTATATACTTCTTTGTCATCTTGGCTTTGGAGGAGTTAATTAAAGGCTGAAGCCTAACTTCATAACTTTTTTTATATCTACAGGTGGCTAAAAACATTTGAGAAACATTTCTGGGTATTTAAATTACTTTGACTTATATTTCTTCAATAGAAGAAACACAGAATAATCTACTTAAAATACACCATATTCCTGAACTACCCAGAGAATTACACCTCAGTTCTAATGGATAGTGACAATGTGAAAAGCAGCAGCATTTAATTGGGCTCAGTCTTTGGATAGGTATCCCTGGTCTGCTTTCAGAAGAATATCCACGGAGGTGAGGAGATGTTGTCGATCCAATTGGTGTCCCACCCAGATCACCAATGAAGTGTGCACTTGAGATGCTGGCCCTGATGACTTACTATTTACTGATATACTAGCTTTATTATAAAATTGTCTGGCCTAACAGAACAATGGACTAAAAGCCAGAAGAACTAATTAATGGCCCTTGCCCGCTAGTGGATGATGGAAAAGTCCCTCTGTGCCTCAGTTTTCTCATATATAAAATAATATGTAATAATAATGATTTATTCATAACACAGGTCTGTGGCAGGATGTGACTGTCTTGTATATGAAAGAAAAATGTCAGCATTTTTTCTTCCAAAGTCTAAGTTAACAATTTAAAACACATAGATATTGTTATTGCAGAAGACTAACAAGTTCCTAAATAATGTATCATGTAAAATCAGCTTTTTTTTTAAATGGGCTTTAGGATTAGAATTTCTCTGGAAATCAAAGCTCTTTCTGTTTCATATATTTTCTCTAGAAACCAAATTAATGATTACACTAAAGTATCCTTTCTGGTGAGGAAGAGATAAAATGGAGGAATAAGATACTTTAGTTATATCTGGATCACTTATTTCTTAAAAAACTAAAGTGAGAATTATAAGATATTTAAATTTATGTGGTAGTTAGGTGTTAAATCCTTTTCTTTCATAAATGTTTAAAAAATCTAATTAACTCACTTTATTGATGATGAATCACATTTCTGTCTAAAGAGAAAAAAACATACCGATTTATCTATGAAATTTAGGAGACTGGTTGTTATTTTAAAGAAATTTAATTTCTTAAAAATTAATTTAATCAGAACATAAGACACAAACACTTTCAGAATTATTGCTCATATAATACTTCTTTGCCTTGAGCCAGCAAATATGTGTGCTCAGTTTCAAGAATACTAATGAAATTGCAAAAGATTTTTTAAAAATTACATGTAAATTTACACTGGTGCCCATAAGCCTGGCTTAAATTTGCTTGATTATTTTTTTAATTTGTAGGATAACTCAACAGAGCTTCTGCTCGTGTAATAAAGGGAGGGCAACATGCTTACCTAGCAAAGCCAACACCGCGACTTGTACCACTGGAATCACGTAGTATCCTTGTAGAAATAACTTGTCCAAAAGGTTTGAGCATATTTTCAAGTTCTTGCTCATCCATGGACAGGGGCAAATTAGAAATATACAGGTTGGTAGGATCCTGTTCCTGTTGCTAAAGCAGAACAGAGAATTGTCTATCAATTTCTAGGAGAAGGTGAGATATTTATGTTAACATATCTAATTGTATGTAGGCACCCTCTTTGCTCACATCCTTTTAAAGTATTATCTAGTGAAACCATGGGATCCATGAAACACTAAAATTACCTTGGACACTTGAAAACAGTGTCCACACTTTGGACAGCGTGTACAGGTCTGACCTAGTTCCAGAGCCCTTCTCGGCAGAGGTGGAAGTGGCATCATGTTGGAAAGGGTGATGCTGAGTTGGAGGGGTGCCCTTCAGAAACCACAGCTCTCAGCTATTTTCAGTGTTTCCAAAAATAACCAACCTCTCTTCCATTGCTATTTTTAGGAGTTCATGTCAGGCAGGAGGCTATTACTGCTAATAATTCAATTTAGAGATACATGAGAATGATTTCTGGATCAAGTCACGTGGATTCCAGTATAGGCTTTCCCCAATCTGCCCTATGGAAAAGTCCATATGACTTTTAAGTAGTGATCAGCAATGGAAAAAGAAGAGCTCCTAACTTAATCCAAAAGAAAAACTCAAAAGCCATATAAAATGGTAAACTCTGGGCAGATCAAATTTTAGAATCTTTTAAAAGCTGAACTCAAGTGTAGATGGAGAGAGAAGGTGTGCTAACTCCGTGCTATACAACGAGTGATACAGGGACCAGAAATACTATTAGGAATTATCTGGGAGCTATTTGAAATGCAGAGTCTCTGGCCCTACTTCAGACCTGCAGAATCAAAAGCTGCATTTTAACAAGATACTCAAGTGACTCATAAGCATATGAAAACCTGAGAAGCAGTAGTCTTAGATAATTTTCCATCCGACTTTCCTTTGTTGGGGGTAGAATCAGCTAGAATCAGATATGATTGCCAGTAAATGCAACGTTATGAGGAGTAGGGTATGTCAATCACCAGGAAAAAAGTTTACCTGACAACTAGAATATTTTCTGACCAGATCAAAATTCACTTCTGCAAATACAAGATTCATGTAACCTTAATTTAAAATTAGCCTTTCCTTTGATCTTATTAACCAATGTATCTTTATGTATTGAAGCATAGGACAGCTTATAATTTTTCTTTAATAAGCACTATTAATAAATTCATTAATTTGTAGATTAGCATTTGGAAATGAAATGGCATACCCATTATAGCTTTCTAGATTTCTGAAATGCACAGTACTTTAAAAATATGTGAAGCACTATGCATGTTTGAATTTTTATAAAGTCTTTTCAAAGTATACCAGCATTAATTAATCCTGAAATAAAAATCTTCCATTTATATAATTCACAAGTGAACAGTGACCTTTTGTGCTATACTTACAGGGTAAGGTTTAAAATAAATCAGGGGCTGAGTTATAGCTTAGGGATAAAGCTCTAGCCTTGCATGCCTGAGACCCTGGGTTCAGTTCCTAGTCCAGCAAAAATCAACCATCAGTCATTTGATCTGGTACCTAGATAAATGCCCTGGTATTCCCAAGAACTAAAGTTATCAAAGATTACAACTATGACTAATAAATACTGTTCTTACAACTGTCTGTCACCAAGGAAGGCAGTGTAAGCAGGCCATGTGGGCCCAAGAAAAAGTTAAAAATTATTAAATGCTCAATAGCAAACAGAACACCCACCGTCTTTAACTGTTCACAGGCTAAATAAAATGGCAACCGTCTTTTTGGTTTTTGGATGAGTTCAGTGTCGTACTATTGATTATCTTATGTTGTGCAAAATCTGTTGTCTACTATAAAAAGTATATCTTTAATGTTTTCAAATTTGAAAACTGATTTATTTAATAGATATAGGACAATAATGTATACAATGTTCCAAAACAGGGAAAAATAAATAGAAATGGTTTTAGGTACTAAAGTTTTCCAATGCAGACCTCTACCAACCCAGTAAACTGCCCAGTTCCTCTCTTAGCCATCTCCCTTTGGCCTTAGTCTCCCCTAAGTTACTCAGGCTTACCTGGAGTGCCAGTGAGTATTTGTTAGTATAGAAATCTGGCCCTGCACCAACCAGCACAGAGTTCTTGGTCCTTAGGGTGGGTCTTGAGAGAACCTGTGGCTTCAATGAGCTCAAGGACATTTCCTGTGCCCCTCACACTTCACAGACTCTCACTATAAAATAACTATGACCTAGTACTGCTTTTTACAGCTTACAATTAAAAAGGGGAGAGGGAAGCACGTAGTGAAGGCTAGGTGTGTGCAAGTCAAGATGGGAGGACAGCGGTGGTGAGGGACACTTTGTTGAGAGGAAAGGGGAATTGAGGAACAAAAAGAAGGCAAGAGGTTGAAACCAACTGTGAAAGGCTATCCAGGAGTTTGGTTTTATTGTATCATCCCTTGCTGCTTAGACTTTCCCACGTAAGGAATGCCAAGGGCAAGGAGAATGTGTATCCAGAAGAGTCCATGGGCAAAAGCCAAAGCAGCCTTGCCAGGGCTGGAAAATTTCCTTGAAATCCTGTGCTTTATCTTAATATTGCTTTATTACATTTTTTAAAACAATTTGAGCTTTAACAGAGAAAAAATATTTCTGATCTAATATCATGGAGTAACACTGATACCTCAGGAAGATAAACCATGTTTCTCTTATCTTTCACTTTTCTGGAAGGTAAGGAGGGGTAGGAGGAAAGACAAACTGTAGTTTGAAACTTACACCTTGAAAAATTGGGAGGCTTTGGAGAAACAGAGCAGGGGAATTAGAGAACCAACATACCTTAGATTTTTGAATCATGTTTAGTCAGATTCAGAAGCAAGTGGAAAACTCCCTAATCATAGGGCATTAAAATACTCTTTATACAAAAATATGGCATTTTAAAAATGTTACTTACAAAATTATGTGTATGTGTATTATAGACTTTCTTTTTAAAATTATAATCATGAAGATCTCTCAAAGACTAATGTTTAAGAGTGCTCATAGGAGAATTTGTTATAAATGAAGTAATTTTTAGAGTGAGGCTACAACGTAGATACTAAGTACTTCCCAAACCTGTGTTTTAGTTTCTTTCATCTATGAAGTTAGTAATAAAAATGTTTCACATTCTATAAGGTCTTGATTCAAATGGTAAGTTTATCAATGAAGAAAAAAATTGCTTAGAATCATGCCCGAAAGAAATTGGACTTTTAGTTCTTTCTTGGATTTAGTGAAAGAGAGTGATCTAAATAGATGTAAACATTTCCTATGACTTTTTTTGTGTTGTTTTCAACAACAACAATTCTTGTTAGGTTTCTTCACTTGGGATGACCATTAGTGCTAATATTACTTATATTTCTTTTTCAATACTACTCATAATGTTAGAGTAATTTAAAAGTTAAAAAAACAAACTAACCACCAAAGAATGGGGAGAAACTGCCTCTTGGAGCCACAAAATATATAATCCCAAAGTGTCTGTGTGTTCTTTACCATACATTCATTATGAATAGAACATATAATATTTTCAGTCACTGATGATGTTTTGCACACTGAGGATAATTTAGTCTCCCTAAAATCGGCAACAACCATAACTCTGTTGTTTTATGTCTGAAGTTGCTATGTCTGAAAAATAAATGTATTCTGTCAATTATAGGTGGCTAAACAAAAGTAGGACCAACGGCCTCTTTATGTCCCTAGACTGGAAGGGATTCAAGGGCCTCTCTAACAAGTGGAAAACTAGATCCCACATCAGCCATGAGAGGGATAAATGGGTAGTAATGTTCACTTGAGTAGAAAAGTGGGGCTTGGAGGTACCACATGGTGTAAAGCACTCAGTCATCATCTGAAAGAAATTAACAAAAACCTCCCTGTGTGTGTGGAATGGTTCCTAAAATGCAAGAAAGGGACTTGGCAGGAAGAGCAGACATCTGTTTTCTCTTATACAGAATACCAACCAGCAGATAGCCACTCACGGGCTTGTGACTGCAAACTGCTTGGATCATGGTGGACTAGGGGTGTTGTGAGGACTAAATTACTGCTCAGTGACTCCCCATTTATTGAGAAAAATGTGCAAGCTTCCCATCAGCCAAGTAGCACCCAATGATCTGCTGACTCCAGCAGGCCTCAGAAGGTACCAAAGTTTAGAGAAGTCACATTGTTAACAGGTATCACTGATGTTCATTCACATTTTACATCTTTGTTTCCAAGTTTAACATAAATAGGCTTTCCAAAAGGCCCAAGGCCATTTCTATTTGAGAAGTTTCATCGGGGTACTCCATGAATATGATTTTTAAGTGTCCCTTTCCCCCTTTTACTTTTTGGACTGGGGATTGATCCCAGAGGTGCTTTATATCTAAGCTATATCCCTAGGCCTTTTTAAAACTTTTATTTTGAGACAGGGTCTTGCTAAGTTGCTGAGGATGGCATATAATTTGCCATTCTTCTGTCTCCCCAATTGTGGGGATAACAGGCAAGAACCACCGCACCTAGCTAAAATCTCTCTCTTAATTCTCAATAACTTCCTAGGCTCAGAAGAAAGTTTTTTCCCCTCTTAAATGATTTTTTTGATTATTAACAAAACAAAAAAAAAATATTACCACATGGGAAGGACCAAGCAAGCCATCAAAAATACATGAATAATAATAATAATAAAAAATCCCTGGTCTCTAATGTTTCAATTTGCAGTTTTGAACATCTGTGGGATCCTTTCTGAACTCAATCAACATGTCAAACAACATTGAATTTCCCCCTTCCCTCACCAAAATGGCCCTTATTTTTTTTCTGATTATGTTTAATATATGGATTTTCAACACATAGGTGTATCCTTATTTGTCCATTAAAGGAAAGGGGACAGTGACAGGCCCTTGTCATTCAAGCACAGGAGCCAGATTAACTTCCTTTAAAAATCCTCTCCCCAAAAGATGCATGCCAAAGACTCCTTTATCAAGACGGAACAAAGAGTCTAAGACAAATGTGGACTCGCAAAACCCTTGAATTTATGGTACAGAACAAGAGATCTGCTAGCATTATAAAATATATTTTTTAACTATAAAGATATAATAAAAAAGAATTTAGATCAAAGAAACTCAAGTCATTCTACAGGGACCTGAAGAAATTCATACTATGGAAAATGTTGGCACATGGCCAGCATCTCTAATCCTGCACAATGGTCTTCCCCACAGATGATGGAGGAAGGGATCATTTCTCCTAGCCAATTTACAGTATAAAGCCTACCAAAAAGGTCTTTGAACAGAGCTCATTATCGACCCATGGGGAAGCTGGCATTCAAAGTGCACCATGGATATGACATGTAGTACCAATCTACACCCAGTCCTATGTTGACTAAAAGCATTGTAAAGAATTTTTCAAAATAGTATATGTTTAATATAATATGCTGATTAATATTCAGGCATTGGAAATGATCCTAGGACAAGTATTCAGGGGCACTCAAAAATGGCCTTTGCATTTTGTTAACAGGCTGACAAACGGGCCTTTTTCTAACTCTGATTCAGCTGAGGCCACAAAACAAGGGGTGTGTGGTACTTCCACATTCCAGAGTGAGAAACCAGGTCATCAGAGAGAGCCTGCAAGGAACTGACTGAGGACTGGTTTGGGATGCTTATGTGAACACTGCCTCTTGTCTGTCTATAAGAGATTGTACAAGTGGAAATAAGGTGCATGTGCTCTTTATGTGGAAAGAAAGGTGCATGTGCTCTGAGTCTCAATATATAGGCTGTTTCCCTCTCATTATCCAGCCAGCAGCAGGGGCTTCAACAGACCAATCAGCAGGCCTGGTCTGTGTCCCACGGGCTTGCTGGATACAATGGTCCAAGCCACACTCAAAAAGTAAGTAATCTGGAAGCAGAAATGCTGGTTGAAGGGGGCTACAAGTGTGGCTGGAAAGAAACTATTTGACTGCAGATGGCCGGTAAAGGTGGATCAGAAGTAGGCCCATAGGCAGAGTTGGCTCCAGGTTGTGTTAGATCCACCCCAGGAAGGTTGGGGGATGGGGAAGTCCTGGAAGAATGGTGTTGAGGATGGCCTTCCATTATGAGGTGCTGAGGTTTCCAGCCCAAGAACACATATACTCTATCTTCAAGGGATTATGGGGAAAGATCAGATTGAAAGGAAAGGTGGGGTTGGGTAAACAACTAAGAAAAATGCCAGAAGCATTCCATGAGAGAAAGCATCAGTCTGCTGCCTGGCCAGAGAAATCAACCCCAGATTATCTCTGCTACTCCAACCCTGGAGGGTTAGAAGCTGCAAATAGGGAGCTGACAGAAGGGGTGGGAGCAGGAGAAGCACTAGCTCTGGAAATGGAAACCACCCATGTTCCCATCCCACCACAACCATGCTGTTTGGAACAGACCTGGATCAGGTGGAGAGACTCTGATGTTACACAACACTCAGAATTTGTCAAATAAACAGGGATGGATATTGAAACACTGAACACTTAATATAAAGAACAATCTGTTTTTGAAAACCAGATATTCAACATCAAAAAGTTAACCAAAGGTTAATGTTAAAATAATATTTCATATTATTTTAAATAAGCAAGTTATAATGTATTACATATTAGTCACAACCCAAACAGTCTTCTAAAATATGACTAAATTGATTATCCTAAAATTCCCTAAATTATAACTAAATACATTCAATACACATATCTATGTGAGTATATACACATGTAATAAATGATTATGCGGGGGACAGAAATCTTCAAGACACTGCTTTCTGGTCACCAGATAATCAATAGAGTTGTCAGCAAATAGTTGTTACATACATAGTCTGTGATGTCTTTCTGTAACAGTGACATGCAAGACACAACATCCCTTTTGTGGACTCTCAGCAGCTTTCAAAGCTTCTCCACAAGATTCTAACATTTGACAAATTCTATTTAAAATGTAACTTAAGGCTTTCCCCATATATTGACTTGTCTGAAATATCATTTTGAGGTTGGGCAATGTAAATACATACAGAAGTGCCTGGAATTGTATTAAAGGATATGTGTGTTTCATGGAGTTTAGACATGAAAAATAAAGAGGCATTCTAACCCACCATCTTCTAAAATCAACCTGAAAGACCTGAAATGAAAGAAGCAAGTAAAGGGACTTTTTTGAAATAAAGAAAAGTCATGGGACCTGCCCTGGATTTTATCCAACCAGAGCTTCACAGAGTAGAACAGACAGAGTGGAGGACAGAAGAGTGGTTTTCTGAATGAATGCCTAAGAGTCCTGCTTACAGAATATTTGCTCACTGTTTACAGAGCCAGATTAAACATTGTGCCAATCATGATGCAAAGCTGGTATCTCATATTTACAATACACTTAAAATTTCATTGCTTCTCAACAATATTACAGGAAATTACTCTTTATGGAGGATAAATAATCTAAAAGTCATCATTGCTGTTTTTTAATATTTATTTTTTAGTTATAGATGGACACAATATCTTTATTTTATTTTTATGTGGTGCTGAGGATCAAACCCTGTTCCTCACACATGCTAGGTGAGCGCTCTGCCTCTAAGCCACAACCCCAACCCATGATGCTTACTATTTATAGTTTTGCTTAACTTTTACTCTGGAGTTCAAGAAAATCCAGAGTAAGTGTAACCCAACATAAATCTTTAAAAACATTCTATGGCAAGGTTACCTTAAAATGTGATTCCTTCTATTAATTCCTAAAATCTTTATCTATGTTTATTCTTTCATTCAAAGTAAGCCTCGATCCTGGTAGTTGCATGCATGTTCTTCAGTAGCCTGTAACTGCTAAGGTTTAACTTGGCTTTTAGGTCTCAGCAGGTAATTTATTTCTTTCTCAGAGTTTTTTTTTTTAACTTCAATAAACCTTTGCTTATGAACATGGGAGTGCTCTTTAGGAAATGATCATTTGCTACTATTTAGAAGTAGCAAAGGATAGTAGAAAATTCCTTTTTTTCAGTATTTCATGAAGCCAGAAAATATAACATTGCTGCCTCTTTGAATTGAAAAGAATGCTTAAAATATCAAAGTGCCATATTTTAGGTTTGAAAACAGATCCTACAGTAAATGAAGATTCAAAGTTGGGAAAAAAGTCAAGTATATCTACAGGTATATCTTCATAATTGCACTATAGGTACTTGCTATTAGCATATAACCTAAAAGTGACATTGACTGAATTGACACTTATGCCCAAGTCTTTGCTTCCCAAATGCAAGCTTGAGTTATATGCTTACAGCTAGTACCTACATGCAATTATGAAGATATACCTGTAGTTAAGTAGATTTTTTTCCCTGTCTTTGGATCTTCAATTGCTGTTGTATCTGTTTTCAAACTTGAAACCTGGTAGTTTCAGAAGGTCTGTTACAGAATACAAACATGCCATTTCATGGTTCTTCTCTTTTTCTGAATCTTAGCTTTTCTTAATAAAATCATTGTGCCTATTTGAAAGTAGGAAGGAGCACAATTGGAGGTCTCCTCAGCTTTGTAATCATGACTGCCCCTGTCTGTGTAACTGAGATCAGGGATGGTCACCCTTCCAGAGTGCATCAAATATAAGGCATCATCATGTCTTTTGAAAAAGGAATTGGGCATCTTAAACTAACTTCAATGAAGAGCATACTATGAAAAGAAAGAGACAATAACTGGCTGGTTAACTCAATTCACCTTTCTAAATTATGATATTGTAGATTCTAGGGAAAGACTTGGAGAGAAGCTGTCATAAGAAAAAAATTTTCAAGGTAAACCTTATGTCTTACAGTAATTAGTATCTATGTGTACTGTACTAAGCTATTCATTAAGCAAGAAACTTATGGTTTCCATTTTGTAATCCTTGGACATTCAGGCACATTCCTTACCCTGAGAAATTTTTTAAAAATTTATTTACACCTTATGTAATTTACTATGTGAATTGTATGCATTTATAAATCCTCCTTCCCATGGTAAATTATGAGGAATATATGATACTTGTCAGAGTACTACTGCTGTGGATGTGGAGACACAGGGTAGATATTTAGCAGGAGCTGTGGCTAGCAGGGACAGAGGGAGCAAGGAATGGTGCAGGAAGAGGCTTCAGGAGCAAAGTGCTTGACTCACCTTGACCATTTGAGCCTGAACCCCACTAGCCTTCAGGGCTGACACAGCTTTCTGAGCTGCTGCAGGACTGTTGAAGTCAACAAAACCATAACCTGAAATGCAAAACACAGTTTTTATTAAGTCATTATTTTATGATAATGTGAAAAGTAGAAGAATGACTCCACTTTGTCTCCACTCTGACAAAAGAAAAGAAAAACACCATGAGAGGACACAGGTGTTCACAGCCACAGTGCAGTGACATCCTCAATTCTTCCTCCTGGTGGTCAGTCTGAGCTGGACAAGCCTCCCTTCCCAGTGTGTGTGCCATGTGGAGAGGAGAACTGGCCTTGTTCCATGCAAGATCTTCTTAGGTGTCCTATAGTTACTATGAAAACAATGACATCTCAGTTGCCAACCAAAGTTAGAAAAGGTGGGGAGGGGACAGGAAACAACTTCAGAGAAATACTGCTTTCAATGATGTGGTAATGAAGATAAGAGCCATCCCACTGGGCTGATAAATGACAGCAGCAAAAATTATGTTGTTTCTTCTTCTTTATTTTTTTTGGTACTGGGTATTCAACTCAGGGATGCTTTACTACCGAGCTACATCTCCAGGCCTGCCCTCGCAACCTTTTATTTTTTTTTGAGACAGTTCTAAGTTGCTTAGGTCCTTGCTAATTTTCTGAGTTTGGCCTTGAACTTGCAATCCTACTGCTTCAGCCTCCGAAGTTGCTGGGATTACAGGTGTGCGCCTCCATGCCTGGCAAAAATTATGTTTATTCTGTAGAACCTTACTTTCAAAATTAAAAAAAGTACCATCATTAGATACCCAAAATATAAGATAATCTAAACTTTGGTAACTGGATAAAAGTACTATTTACCTAAAACACAGCTTATTGTATCTCTTCAAAAGAAATAGGGAAAGAAAATGCCTCCAGACACCTAAAATATTTGGAGCAGTTCATGCCCTAAAGTCTAAAACCAAAATGCAACATACACACACAAAAACAAATAACCACCTATAAGAGGTTGTGGTCTAAAGCTTATTTATCCATAGGTTCACATTTTTAACAAGTTGGTCATCTATTTTCTCAGGCCACAAGAAATCATAGCAGAAAATTAGGCAAAAAGGGGTTCTGATGAGGATAGGGCTACAAAGCAAGCACATGGATGGAGGCACCTAGCCGTGAAAAACCACAACAAGCAATAAAAGAGAAAGGTTGAACAAAGAGCAGGACTTCCACAGCATATGAGCAAGCATCCCCATGAATCTCAACAGATCCTGAGAGCATGGCTGTATTAAAACAGAGAATTGTAGGTTTTCTTTCAGTCTGATAACTCCATTATTGAGGGAAGGTTGAGTTATACTTCGTACACTGTTTAAAGGAACAGGATTAGAAGTGAAGTACCAGAGTCTCCCTTGGAACTCATATCAATTATTACAAAATTAATTTCAAAGTAAGTACATTTTGAAAATGAAAGTACCATGTGGAGGTTGTGTGGAAGTGGAGGTTGTGTGGAAGGGGAGTCAGTCTGTCACGGTTTTCCACATATTATGAAGAAATGGTACATAATTGAGATAGCATGGTACTAGTGTCAAAATAGACAAACACACAGCAATGTGGTCAAAGAGAAAGCCTCAGAAACAGTCCAGTTTGTAGCACTGGTACCCAAAATATTGCCTGGTAACAAAATAAGTTGTAATGAAATAGAGTAGTCAGACTATCGGTTACAGAGAGATGTTTCAGGACAGATGAATGTTAATGCAGCTTCCTTGTAGTACTTAGAATTGGACGGAAATTATGCCCAATTTGATTTAGACAATAGTTAAACAGCCAGGTTGAGGAAAATAAGAGGAGGCTGATCGAGGCCAAAGCAGAGGATGCTACTCAACTCCCAGGTTAGAGATCAGGATAAACATATTTTGGGTGTTATTGAGAAATTTGCTGTTACTGCTGACTTATTGTATTCTGAGGATGGATGCACATGCATGTGTGCATTCTTCAGCAGGTCATAAATGAACACATGGCCACGACAATCAAATGACATAGCTTCTACTAGTGGATGTTTAAAGTTTTCCACCAATTTTGCTATTTGCAATAAATAGCAATATTTTAACAAAAACACTGTATTTATTGCTATTTAATATTTATGTCAGTGGATCTGAATAGAGAGAAAAGAGCAAGCATGATATTAATTTAAACATGCTACAGTAGTGCCTAAGAGAATTCCTATCTCTGACCTGGGGTGGGTGGTGGTGGGAGGTTAGGGAAAGTGTTGATTATCTTGAAATACAAGATGAATTGGGGGGCTGGGGCTATAGCTCAGTGGTAAGACTGCTTGCCTCACATGTGTGAGGCACTGTGTTCAATCTTTAGCACCACATAAAAATAAATTAAATAAAATATTTATTAAAAGATGAATTTGATTAAGCCAGTCCAAAAAAGCAATGAAGGTTATGTATGCTTGCCTAGCATGCACACCTCTCTGAGTTCAATCCCTAGTATTACAAGAAAAATTCAAAAATAAATAAATAAAAATAAGCAATGAAAAAAGTCCTTGTAGAAGAAACAATATGTACAAAGGCCAGAGATAAGACAAGAAATATTATAAGAGTAGAAATTTTCATAATGGTACTGAAGAAATCACTACAGACCAGATCCTTAAGGATCTTGTAGGTTACAAAAAGGAATTTGGAACTGATCTCTGGTTTAGAAAAATATTATTTGGGGGAAGATTTCTCTGATTGCAGTATGAAACAAATGAATTTTTAAAAATAGAGTAAAATATTTTAGATGAGATTAAATAGATCATAAGTACAGATATTCTGTCTGACATAATATGCCAGTTTCACATGGTTTACTCTTAATGGTTATGGAGCTGTTGTTTTCACTAGAGGGACAATAGAGAGATCTAGATGATTTCTATTTCTTCAGCAGCTATTTATGAGAAAACACAAGCTGAAGATTGACTGGATATAACTAATGGAGGAAAAAGGCGGCATTCAAGAGGAACCCTCCCCAGAGGTTTCTAAACAGAGCAACTATGTAGATGGTGATGCCAAATTTATATGCAAGAAAAGATGTGAAAGAGACCAGGAGGAGACCACAAAGAAATGGATTGATCAGAGGAGTTTACTTACTCCAAGAATTCACTATAGGTAGAGTAGAAGAAATGCTTTAAAATGAAAATTCTGATTTAGCAAAATGAGTTTTTTTTTTTTTAAAGAGTGATACCATTAACAGAGCTATCAACTCTTTTATATTTAAAAAATAAAACCCTTAAGCTAAATTGTCAATCCCTATCTTTCTATAAAATAGGTATCTTTCTCAATCCATAAAATATAGGCTTTTATTTTTGCATAGATTCATAATCTGACCTTCTCCAAGTTGCCAAAGCCTAAGGAATAGCTTCAAGACTATAGATTAACCTTTATAGGCTGTACTTGACATGAAGTTTTAAGAGACATAGTGTCTTCAAATAAATGATCCCAACACAAATTTAAGATTCAATCAGCATTAATGGTGGTATTAGAAATGATAACTTCAATTATAAGCATAATGCATTTTCCTTTGGGAGGTTAATTAATTTAGAGTAGGTACCTGGAGTTTGCCCTAGTACAGCCATACTTCAAGACTGCTTATGACCAAGGAAAGGCTCTTGTACTAGCTTGATTTGAGCTAATAGAATATGTTTTAAAATATTAATTTTATGTAACTCATTTCCATGAATTTATTTTTCTCCAGTGTTCTGAAAAAAAAAGAGGATTATATGTTAAAATAAAAACAAGAACTAATTAAAGAAATCTCCGATTTGGTCTTCATGTGAATTTTATGTTTATGATTTAAGAAGAAACAGCTATTAAAATGGCATTGTGTTACATAAGAATAAAATAAACAGTTTCCCCTCAGTATTATTTTTCACCATTTCACTTTCTGAAAGAACAAAAGTTATTTTAGGAGGTGTACGACTAAAATCATAAGTAATTTTTTAGGATATTGAGAGCTATGTTCAAAGTGAGGATTATTAGAGCTTTCCTGGAAATAAAAACAAAAATATCTATGACATCAAAATTATCCAAACTGCAAACTCAAAAGAATTTTCTTCTCTATTTAGAAAAAAAATGTGATTAATAGAAACTGGTGTCAGGGCCATGGTGGGGTTGGGGGCGGATTTGACAAGGTAGAATAAATGGATATATATACATTTCTTTACAGTGTACAATAAAATGAATGGATTAAGTTGGGAATGGTGGCCCATGCCTGAAATCTTGTTGGCTTGGAAGGCTGAGGTAGGAGAATTGTGAGTTCAAAGCCAGCCTCAGCAACAGCAAGGTTCTGATCAATTTAGTGAGACACTGTCTCTAAATAAAATACAAAAATTGCCTGGGAATGTGGCTCAGTGGTTAAATGCCCCTGGGTTCAATCATTGGTATATATGAATTAATATAAATTTGGATAATATAAATTTGGTAAAATTATAGATTAAATTAACTAGAATTCTTTTAAAGGCTCAAGAATGCTAGCAATTATAGATAACATTTACTAGCAATTTTTATATGCTATAGAAAATATGTCAAATGAGTTAAGTGCTTTGACACAGATACAATTATTAATCTCAATTAAGAAATAAACAAAACTAGGGTTTGTTACTAATCTGAATTCTCCCAGTTAAGGAACAATAAAGTCAGACTCTTATGCCCATTTGCAAACCTCCAAAACATGAGCTTAACTCCAACATGCTATATATTGACCCTCTTTGAAAATCAAGGGCAACCATTTACCACAATATTTGTATTAGATTAGTGTAGTTTATTGACAATATCTAATCAATGAGGGAGGGGTACCACAAATAGAGGGAGGGAGTAAATATCAAATATTCTTCTGGCTGGATTGCTGAGATTATGCCAAGTTCATAATTTATCATTCAGATTGTGTACCTACTAAATGAAAATTAAACTAGATTGTAGAAGGCCACCATTCTACAGAAGTGATAATTTTGGTGGTTATTGGTTGTTATGCAAATTCATTATATAATTTTAACCATTTAAGTGAAAAATCCTTCATAAAACTTAACTTTAAAATAGTTAAATATAATATGCATTAATTCATTCAACACATACTTTCTATACAGTCAAAACACCTTGGTAGGTACTTTGAGAAAAATAAAAGTCAAAGACAGTCTATTCTTTCCATGATACAACAATCTACTTGCATGGCTTATAAAAAAAAAACTACTATTAAATTTTATATATAATTATTAACATTCAAATAATACAAAACACATGCTTTCAGCATAAAATTCATAAATGTTTTATAAACCAGTACAAAATAATGTAATAAAGTATTTACCTATGAAAGCAGAGAACATGAAATAAAAACTAAGCAACATGCATAAGCATGACAAAGAAAGAGGATTGGAAGGATGGGTTATCATCCAGAACATCAAAAAAGTGATGAAAATGAATGTCTGAAGAGAAAAGGGAAAGTTTTGGTCAGCTTTTTCACTGCTGTGACTAAAGGAACTGATAAGCACAATTGTAAAGGAGAAAAGATATTTATTTAGGGGCCTAGGGTTCCAGAGTTCTTAGTCCAAAGAAGGCTGGCTCCATTTCTTGGGACTCAAGTTGAGGCTGAACAACATGGTGTTAAAATGTGGTGTAGGGAAGCAGCTCACATGAAGATTAGGAAGCAGAGAGAGAGACTCTATGCTCCAGATACAAAATATATACCCTATAACCACCCATGCCCCCAATTAACCACTTCCTTCAGCCACATCCCATCTGCCTCCAGTTATTACTTAGTTAATCCTATTAGGGATTGATTCACTAATCAGGTGAAGGCTATGACCCAATCATTTCTCTGCCAAACCTTCTTACATTGTCTCACACATGAGCTTTTGGGGGACCCTTCACATCCAAACCACAAGGAAGAAGGCATGAAAATATATATTTGAAACTAATAAACTTATAGAGGAAGTTAAAATGGAAAAGTTGGTGAATAGCAACTGCCAGAGGCCTTGAAGATCATATGATACAGAGTTAGATGGAATAAAAACAACTTTGTTATTTGGTTCTTCAAATTACTTTACATTTTGGAAAAAAATCTAATCGAACACATTATGCCCCAATAATATTTTTCATACCATCTGCCCAAAGTGCTTGCCTAACATACCTGTCAGATAGATGTTTCATAAGTTGCTCTCCCAATTTCACTCTAACCATAAACATATTCAATGAGATTATCAAACCCAAATATTTCCAGTGCAAGTTGAAAGGTAGCTCTTTTTAGCGAAAATCTTTAAAACACACACACACACACATACACACACACACACACACACACACACAGAGACACATTTTTTTTTTACATTTTTAGAGCTTAAACTATACCTTTTTTTAGAGAGAGAATGAGAGAGCGAGATGGAGGAGAGAGAAATTTTTAATATTTGTTTTTCAGGTTTTGGCAGACACAACATCATTGTTTGTATGGGATGCTGAGGATCAAACCCGGGCCGCACAAATGCCAGGCAAGCGCGCTACCACTTGAGCCACATCCCCAGCCCTAAACAATAAATTTTCCTCCATTCTCTTTAATATTACCTTAATGACAGATGTGTCTTTTGTTTCAATTTAATCTCCCTTGTGTAACTTTTAATGCTTTCTGCAAAATTCAACAGTTCAATCTGGAGCCATAGAAATAAAACCTTGATGACTCTTAAAGACTTTAAGATTAATGCAGGAAGAAATTACCTTGGTTAGTCATGCCTATTCTTATTAGTAGCCTGCAGTTTGCCTTTACCCAAGAACTGGTGGGAGTTTGATGTGAAGCCAAACTCAGCGGATCATGTTGTGTGGTTGGTTTTCAATCGCTGAATTCAAGGAGAAGCCAGAATTGCACTTCGAATGATTATATGATTGTATATGATATCAAGTAATAGCAAACAAGATGAAGACATTAATGTACATAATAAACAGAAATGAACACCATCCTTCTTATTTAGATTATGTCAACAAAACAAGTAAGCCATTCTATGGTGAAGAAGCAAGTTTAGAGGATTTTTTAATGGAAGCCCACATATAAATTTCACGAATGTCTTTCTAAATAAGAATATCGTGGACAGCTAAGCAACATCAAGACATCTATTACATCGGGGAGCTTGTAATTGTTCTTCCAGTATATGCTATCAACACTGCAGTGTTTAATCAATTAATCATGCAGCTGCTATCATGCAAACCTCTACCAGGTGAACTGTGAGTGTATCTGCATACTGTGCATGAACTAAGAATGATAACACAAAAAAAACAATGTCTTTTTTTAACCTGCTTCCCCCCTGTTCAACGCAAAAATAGCAGAGCCAGTTGAAACTCTGAACTAAGAATATTCATACATAACTGAGAGAGTGATTGGAATCTTCTCATCTCTACCTTATTTAATATATAATAAAAATACCACAAATATCACTCACATTTTTACCAATGGACAAAAATAATATCTAATTATCTATTGATAATTGCATGCCAGATACAATTCTGAATTCTTTGTGTAGACCTCAGTATTCCTACTAAAACATTTTTGTAGTGGTTATTTTCTAGCACCATTTTGCTTCCAGGGACATTCACCAATGTCTGGAACCATGCTGGTTGTCAGAACTTTGGGGAATGGTGGTGCTATTGGAATATAAGAGGTGTAGGTCAGGGATGCTGCTAAGCATCCTTCAATGTACTTGATAGCCCCCACAACAAAGAAATCCAATCCAACATGTCAGCAGTGTAGAGAGTGACAAACTCTGCCCTATTTTCATCTTCATTTAACAGATGAAAGAACATGAATCTTAAAGAGTACATAGGCTGCAAAAGGTTCAGTGGCAATAAGCAGTAGAGCTGAAATTCCAGCAAAACACAGTTCAACTTCAAAACCTATATGCTTTTGGTGTGGTTAGGGCTGTAATCTACCCACCTGATCTTCATGACCCATTCAAATTCTTCCCAGAAAGATGGGAATTTATAGCTAGGGCTTTCTTGTTTCTCCTAACTTTATATGGTTCTAACTATGAACCTTCTAGAAAGGTTATCTGATTGTCTCTCCATTCCTCCCCTGGGTGTATGAGGCCTCCCTAAGGTTTTGCCCTACTGTTACCTGCTTCTGACCAAGCAATAGAGGATTCCCTGAAGTGACCTCTGCTCGCTTTCCATCTTCTCTGTGGAATGGAATCCTCTTTGGTGAAGTCATGGACAACTTTTTTCACCTGTAGAAAATAAGCCCCAACTACTAGGGAAATAAAGAGGATTCGGCATTGTCCTTTCCCTCCAGATGCCTCTGCAATATCAGATATTAGGGAAACCACTGCAAAGTAGTAAAGATTTCTGGAGGAGGAAAAATACAATCTGACCTCCAAACCAGATAGCCAAGAGCCCAGTTCATGTTGCCCAGTGACCTGAATGCTCTCCAGGGACCAATTCAAAACAGCCTAACAAAACTAGCAGTCATCATGTACCTAGGTTCCCCATGCCCTGGGTCACTTTACTTTTATACCAATTACAGAAGTAACACACATGTCCCCAAAACAGCATCTTTACTAAACTACAGCAACAGGAGCTAAAATTTGTCTCTAAGCCTAGATTTGAAATAAATCAAGCAATACTTCCTATTATGTGCCCTTTTGAGATTTCTTTCTATTGAAAATGGGATGGGAAAGAACATACAAGAATGCACTAGGATATCAATTAGAACCAAACCCACGAATCAGGATTTTCTTCCCAACAGCAGCCACAGATGTTATTGACAGAGGATTTCTGACTCTTTAAATGTACCAATATAATCCAGAGGTGATGGGTCTATCTGAGCTGAAATGCATCACTTTCACACACAGACCCCACTTACACATAGCATTTGTAGATAGGTAGATCATGGACTAGTCTTCGCACCCAGATAATTGAAACCCACATCAAAACCTGAACTTTAACAAATAATTTCTTTTTAATCTCCTTCATTGAGTCATTCCTCAGATGTGCCCACAAAGATCAATATATACAAGGTTCAGTACACATTCCTTATCTCCACCAAGCCAGCTTCTCCCTGGTAAGATTCAAATGATGATTAAATTCCAAGTAGCAGAATAAGAAAGCAAGAGGAACCCTACAACATCAAGATACTTGAAATTTACAGCATCTTAATTATCCATACCATGGAATTTCCCTTATGTACTCTTACCTCCAATTTCACCTCACCCAACTCTGCCTGGCTTGGCATAGAGTCTGCTTTCATCCCTGCTGACGGAAGCAGGGACCTGCTCATTGGAAATGTCAACACAATGCAGAAACTCAGGCATGTTCCCCATCAGAAAAACAATCAAAGATAAGACAATAAGAACCTCATCTCTGGTCACATTACTTAGAGTGCTGGAAACAGTCAAGTTCCCTGAATCCCACAGACCATATGACAAGTTACTGGGCACTGAGTGCAGTACCACTATCTAGATGACACCCTTTCCTTTATGTGAAAGCCAATCAAACAGCTTAGAAATAAATCACAATGCCTTTCTACTCTTTGAGACTTGGAATTCTGAGGAAGTGAATCAGCTTCTTCCAAGGAGATAAACTGATTTGACACAAAATCATTCACTTCTTTCTAGTCACTCCAACATGTTCCTGTTTATGTGCACGCATACACACACACACACACACACACACACACACACACACACACACACACACCAACCCTCGTATTCCATGTATTTCCATGTATTTGGTGGGATAAAAGTGAGCCAGTGAGGGACTACAGGGAGGTCTGTCAGAGCTTCCCCCTCAGACATACAAGTCTGCCAAATTGCCGTAACTGACAAGCCATCATTTGCCCAGAGCAGAGGCTGACATTCACGGTTGCTCTAGAATGTGGACAGAGGTCTTCACAGCCAGGAAAAGACACCCAACTCCTCTGTCTCCCCTCCCCCACACCCTGCTCCCCAGTTGTGGCTCCTCTAAGGCTTGGATACAGGTCTCCAAAGGTGAAAGGAGCATGGATTAGTCCACTGTGCCGCCTTGCCCACAGGATAGTATAATATTAATTAGTCACCTTCCTTATTATTCAGTCAAAATATGCCAGACTGAAATAAATTACATTCTTAGCACATATTCAGGAGCCACTTGTCAAAAGAAACTAACTTTATTTTTAGAACCACACAAGATAAACAAAACAGCTCCTCAAAAAAAAACCCTCAGAGCCCAACTGCCACCACCGGGCTTCCCACAAGCCACACACCCCAACAACCTCCTCCTCCCACAATCCTCCTGCTCTTGAGGCCGATTGGCTGGGTTGCATGGGCGGAGCCAAAAAAGTCCCCCAATGAGCATCTCCGTGGTCTGAAAGGGCAGGGAAACAGCCCAATGAGCATCACCGCAGAGGAGCCAATCAGCTAGATGTTGCTAGATGTTGCTGGGGCTGCTGTGAGCCAATCATCAGCTGGTAGTCTGAAAGGGCAGGGAAACAGCTCAATGAGCATCTCCACAGAGGAGCCAATCAGCCAGGTGTTGCTGGGGCCGCTGTGAGCCAATCATCAGCTGGCAGTCTGAAAGTTTGCAGGAGCCCCTTCGGCTGTGGCTCTCAACAATTGCTCAGCCAGTTCTCCCAATCCTTATTGACAAAGACAATCGTGGGTCACTCTGCACACAAAGACATATGCACATACACACTTGGGGCAATGGATGAAGGGAACCAAAAGTTTTGTAGTTTTGTTTTCCTTTTTTCAAGGGCAAAACTAGAATAAAACCTTGAAGGTCACATAGCCACTCAATGGCTCAAATCGCCACTCTACAATAGCTCCTTCCTTCTGCTTGAAGAGCTATTTAAAGGACTCAATTCTCTGAATGTCGATCCTTCTTTCAGTGCAGAAAACACCAGCGCATAAAAAGCATCCATTCTCTGTTCTCTAAATAATATCCTAGGCAACCTGATTTGATGTGTCAACTAAGACAACAGAGAATTACCTAGAGTACCCTAAGCTACAAGTTAACATATTTAAAAGAGGGATCCTTCTCTATATTCAAGGTTAAACTTCAGAATTGATGATAAAAACATGCTACTAGTTGGTCAATTCAGAGTAAAATCTGCTTCATCTGTTCCTCTCCCAGCCTTATTTATGCAACAAACATGTATATCACTAGGACAGTACTGACCTTAGAGGATAAAGATAATAATATTTATAACAGCTAATTTACATTGAGCAATTCAGACACTTAATCCTTCTAGTATAATATAATGATGAATCAATGATTCCCATTTTACAGAAGAGAAAAGCTGAGCTCCACAGCCTATATAATGTGCCAAGATCACATTTTTACTATATGACAGACTTGATTTGAAATCCTAGGTGTGTCCAATCCCAGGTACAAATTCTTAACCATATACAAATCAGTTTATTGCTTTAAGAAGCTCACAGGGGGGACGTCAATCATGAAATCTATTAATGTTCACTGTGCAACATGGTGATCACAACGACTATCTGGCAGATGCTCAGACAAGACTCTCTGGGTGGAAAAAGAGTTGCAAGAGCCAGGGAAGGTATAGCTGAATCCTTTGGTGCCAGTGTAACATGAAACTTTCAATATCCTGTTCTGGAGTTAAATTGTCAGTACTTCAAACTGTTGTAGGCTTCTTAGGGAAAAAATGATTCAATATTTCAGCATAGCAGTTTTTCCATCTATCAAATGGGAATGATAACAACATGTATTATATCAGCTCCATGGGATGATTTAATGAGTTAAATCGTATCATGTGCTTAGACCAGTGTTTGGCATACAGTAAGCATGCAATCAATGTCATTTTTTTAAATCTATGAAAACATAGAAGGTTATCAGTGTGGATTAAATGTTGGCAAAAGTGGCTTTCTAAAATGAAGGGACACAAATGCCTATAAGGAAGAAAGTGACAGAGTCAAAATCTTGAGACATTCTATAGGTTGGAATTTTGGGGTTTCCATGTGTAGAGGAAGGTGGTATTATCACATGACAGGAGAGGGAGACAGTATCATAACATCAACAGCATAAGACCTTTGTATTAAAGAATTTGTACTTAGTGTTCTCATCAGTAAAATGGCAGAATTTGATGATATGATAGAGTGCACCCTGGCAGCTCTATTAATAACCAAAATCTGTAATTCCTGTACTCTATTATTGTAAAGTGGATGGAATGGACTTGTGAGTCTTTTTTGATCTACCTGGCCACTGGGCACTATTACTAAAGAATCCTTAATCAGTTGATGTAAATAGTGGACTTAACATATAATATCATCAATTTTATTCATAATTCTATCCCTGTAAGAAGATAATCCTGACATTTTGGTAACTTTTGTAGTTTTGTAAAATTTCTGGTCACTGTTATGGTCTAGATATGAGGTGTCCCCCAAGAGCTCATATGTGAAACAATGCAAGATGGAGAGATGAAATGATTAGATTATGAGAGTTGTAACCTAATCAGTGGATTAGTCCACTGGCATGGATTAACTGGCTGGTAGCTGTATGCATGTGGGGTGTGGCTGGAAGAAGTAGGTCACTGGGGCCTTGGCTTTGGGGTTTATATTTTTGTCCCTGGTGAGTGTTTTCTGATTGTCATGTCCTGAGCTGCTTTCTTTTGCCATGCCCTTCCACCATAATGGACCCAGACCTATAGAGTCAGCTGACCAAGAATTTTTTTTTTTATTGGTTATTCAAAACATTACAAAGATCGCAGAATCACATCGGTTACACATCCACATTTTTACATAATACCATAATAGTAACTGTTGTATTCTGCTACCTTTCCTATCCTCTACTATCCCCCCTCCCCTCCCCTCCCATCTTCTCTCTCTACCCCATCTACTGTAATTCATTTCTCTCCTTATTTTTTTCCCATTCCCCTCACAAACTCTTATATGTAATTTTGTATAACAATGAGGGTCTCCTTCCATTTCCAAGCAATTTCCCTTTTCTCTCCCTTTCCCTCCCACTTCATGACTCTGCTTAATGTTAATCTTTTCCTCCTGCTCTTCCTCCCTGCTCTGTTCTTGGTTGCTCTCATTAAATCAAAGAAGACATTTGGCATTTGTTTTTTAGGAATTGGCTAGCTTCACTTAGCATAATCTGCTCTAGTGCCATCCATTTCCCTGCAAATTCCATGATTTGGTCATTTCTTAGTGCTGCGTAGTACTCCATTGTGTATAAATGCCACATTTTTTTTATCCATTCATCTATTGAGGGGCATCAGGGTTGGTTCCACAGTCTAGCTATTGTGAATTGTGCTGCTATGAACATCGATGTGGCAGTATCCCTGTAGTACGCTCTTTTGAGGTCTTCAGGGAATAGTCCGAGAAGGGCAATAGCTGGGTCAAATGGTGGTTCCATTCCCAGCTTTCCCAGTAATCTCCATACTGCTTTCCATATTGGCCTCACCATTTTGCAGTCCCACCAGCAATGTATAAGAGTACCGTTTTCCCCACATCCTCGCCAGCACTTGTTATTGTTCGACTTCATAATGGCTGCCAATCTTACTGGAGTGAGATGGTATCTTAGGGTGGTTTTGATTTGCATTTCTCTGACTGCTAGAGATGGTGAGCATTTTTTCATGTACTTGTTGATTGATTGTATGTCCTCCTCTGAGAAGTGTCTGTTCAGGTCTTTGGCCCATTTGTTGATTGGGTTATTTGTTTTCTTATTATTTACTCTAAAACTGTGAGCAAAATAAACTTCCTCTCCTTTAAATTGTTCTTATCAGGTATTTGGTCACAGCAATGCAAAATCTGACTAAAGCAGTCACTAAGATTTTTCTCACCAAAATGTTGTCAATTTTGACATGGTGTCTTTTTTAAACAAATCTATGATAAAGCTATAAATACTCTTCAGAAATAATAATAGAGAGAAACGCTGGGGATATAAAACACTAATATTATTTAATGCCAAACAGTAATGTGTATCTAACAAATATGTACAGTGTGTTTGACATTTCTCCTGGCATCAATTTATTTTATTTAGGGTTTTTTCCCACTTACGGTAGTGCAAGTACATTTAAACAGTAAATTTGCTTTACATTTAAAATGTTCAAACTCAACCTAAATTATATATATATATATATATATATATATATATATATATATATATATATATATATATGTATATCTTGTTTTAATCCCATCTCGACTCTTTGATGAGAGATAGATCCAGCACCCCATATCTGTTCAAAGGATTGCTATTAGGGAAATCGTTTTTTTCCAGCATGTTCAAGTCCTGAAAAAAAAAATAGGGATTGCCATTGTGCTGTAGATACTGCATTATGTTATTTATAAAGTGCTGCAGTGGAACAGAACAATACCATCCATCAGTTTACAATCAGCAATGAAGTTGGCAGAGGGAAGTGGAGTGTACAAGAATGCATTGGCACAGACCATTTAAACTGGCAGATTCTAGAGCTTGAACTTGGCAACAGTTTTTGAAACTAATTTATTTGTTCTTTGCGGGAATGGGTTACCACTTTGAAACACACTCAAAAAGTTTCCAATTTCAGGACATTGAAGAGTCAAACAATACCACTAGCACTCTGTGTGATTTTTTTCCAACCACCCGCTTCCCCCATCCACATACCTGATAAAATGTCATTTCATTGTCTGCCATGGTTACATTTTTTTGCTCATTCTCTATTTCTGTTTTTAAAATTGAATCCTCCCCAAATTCTTTTCCATTTTTAAACACCACCTGCTCTTCTTGCTAAAGTACCTTCAACACAGGTTCACGTTTCTTGAGAGTCCCATTAGATTTGGAAGTGATGCATTCCTGCTTTTTCTTGCTTAGCTTGAAAGGCCAGAGTAGTACTGATTCTTTATTCAAATATATTAGCGTTATGTGGACAAGTCCAAATGCCATGGGCCCCAATAAATTCAATGCCATTCCAATCAAAAGCAAAATAGGATTTTTCATATACCTTGACAAACTGACTCTTAACTCCATATAGGAGCACAAAGCTCTAAGACCTGACAAACATTTGTGAGCAAAGAATAAGAAACAAACAGATTTTGCTCCACTAGAAATAAATGTTTTTTATTTTAGACCATGGTCATTAATATAATATTTTAGACTATAAAATGACAAATTGATTCATGGGAATTAATTAGAATCTCATAAACAAAAATACACATATAAGTGAATTTGTTAAATGATAGAAGAGACTTTGAAAATACATTATCACCAAACAGTTCATGAAATGGCTTCTGGGCTGGAGATGTAGCTGAGTAGTAGAGAACTTACCTAGTATGTGCATGGCCCTGGGTTCTATCTCCAGCACTAAAAAGAAAAAAGCTTTTCATATTAAATGACAATAATAATAATAGTAATGAAATCAGACTCAGATAGGTGTATGTGTGTATCTATACACATATGCATACATACATATTTTTGTTATACATATTTATATTTCAAGGAGATTGAAACATATATAAAGCCAGGTGTAGTGGTACATGTAGAGGTACCACAGGAGCAGCTCAGGAGGCTGAGATAGGAAGATCTCAAGTTCAAAGTCAGGTACTAAGCATTACTCAATGAGACCCATCTCTAAATAAAATACAAAATAGGGCTGGGGATGTGGTTCAGTGGTCTGGATTGAACCCAGATTTCACTCCCCAGTATCAAGAAAGAAAGAAAGAAAGAAAGAGAGAGAGAGAGAGAGAGAGAGAGAGAGAGAGAGAGAGAGAGAGATTGAGAGAGAAACTTGCATATAAAAACAAAAATAAAAGTATTTGTAGTCTTAAGATTTTATACAATTAAGAGTCATAAAAGAACGGATGAGTTATTTTGGCCAGATCCAGATCAAAACTAAAACGAAGTTTAGGGACAAGGCACACACAAGGAAAAACATTGACACATATATCACAAGAAATTGGATTAAAATACGATTGTACAACTCTTGTATGTGATTAAAACACAGCCAGATAGTAAAATGAGTAAAGGAAATAGATAGTCAACAGAAGAATAAAGCATTTTTAATTACCATGATCCCATAAAAGGGATCACCACATACAAAATTTGTGAAAGTGATTGCCTTTGGGGAAAAAGGATAGAGAAGGCTATAATGCTTTACTTTAAAAAATAGCATGAAGCAAATATAACAAAATGTTATTTATTAATTCTCGAGGAGATGTAAAATATCTGTCATGAAAAATAAAACTGAATTGGAGGAAGTATATCATATTTTTGCTTCTTACATAACCGAGGAGTTAATATTATATCTCTGTTATTGTATGTTTTGCCTCCCTGAACTAGATCTATGGTTATTTTTCACATTGCTTCTTGAATAAATTATACTTTAAAAATTTTAGAATATCTTAAATTTAAACTTTAAGAAGAAACTGATTGTGAGTTTACACAGATAGAACCTAGCAGGAAAAGAATTATGGTTTCAGAAAGCACTAGTATTCCATTGGTACGACAGGAAAAAAGTGGGGAAAGTCTCTCTCTCTGAATTCATTCTCCCCTGCCAGTCAGCATGGAGCTATGGCTGAGGTATAGCTGAGCTATGGCTGAGATAGAAGATATTCTACCAACATGCATTTCCTTGCATAAGAATAGCATTACCTTGAAACACTCTGGCATCTGCCTTCCCATTGCTTTCTTTCCTACCTCTAAGGTGGAGTATATCTAGTAATATTTTCACATAAATTGAATTATTTCTTAAATGTATTTCTTAAACACCTTTGTAATCCAATGAAACAACCAGCTAAGATAAAGATAGTTTTGATAAAAAGTGTAGGAGTGGAAAATAACCTGCATCGGGGCTTTTATTAATTAGGTTGGACTAGGTTTTGCTTAGAGGAGAAGATTGGTAAAATAATTCCAAAAGTCTAATTGGTTTTACATAAAATGTATCTTGCTCATGTCATATGCACAAAGCAGATGGGTGGAGGGCTTCCTTTCACCAAGGAATACAGTTGACAGAGGTTGCACTGTCTTGCAGCTGTGCCATCCGGAAGATGCAACCTTCTCAGTCTATTGGTCAGGTGGAGAACAAGTGTAAAAAAGCAGGCCTTTCACTATCAAGGTATTTTTTTTTGTCAAAGGAGGTCCAGAGCCCAGGGAATCTCCCTGTCATGTGCCAGGCATGGGAGAAAATTGAACGTTGGGGACAGTTAGTGATGTCCACCTAGGTCTGGGTTGCCAAGGGCAGTTAGAGTGGACACCTAGGGAGAAGGTAAGGATAAAGTCAAATGATGGTTAAGAAGGCAAAGAAAACAAATGATCTCAATATCTGTATCTTTCATAGATACATTTTTTTTACATACAAAAATTAGGGGAAAAAACTGCTTGAAGTCCAATGTTTTTAGTGTGAACCTCAGTGAAAAACAAGACATAGAGTTTCAGTATTTTTTCCCTCAGAAAATTCAAGTTAGATGTCTTTTATTTTGCTGATGGATACAATTGACAAATAGATGCTAGATCTTTCATAATTTGATAGGAAAAGATACAAAAATCAAAGAAAGGTAACTCATTCTCATTTTTTTTTTATTTTTATTGAATTCACTATAAGAAAATGAAAATTTGCTAAAGTGCCATACACACTTTGAAAGAGTTTTTACAAAGATCTTTTGAGGAGATTATATTGTTTATCTTCAGTGATGGCTACAGTTTGCACAATTACATCTAAAATTAATCACATTAGGATGAGTCTTTTTACTCATTTCATTTATTACACTATAGCTACCATAATATATTTGATTCACTTCTGGTTTAGCTAAATTGTGATCATGTATACTGGCAGTTCTCTATGGGAAGTTGCATACTAGGTATTTTTAAATCCAAGGCAATTTAACAGAGCTTGTCTGCTTCCTTTATATTTTGAAAAAAAAAACTATTGGTAATTGCAAAAATAACATAATCTCTCCTCAAGCATAATATTTATCTATTGACTCATAATTTGTTAAATTCAGTGGAGCAACTATAATGAGTTTATTCAATTTTGCATTCAGAATCAAGATTTTGGGAATAAGTAATCTTCTTACATTTCTGTTCATAACTAAAATCCTAAGCACTATTATCAATTTGTAAGATGGCAAAACCTCAAAGAAATTTCTGCAGTCAGCTAGATCTGTAGCCTTAATTTTGACATCACAGATAATGTGATAAACTTATTCAGGAATATTTTTATTACACCTAATTTAGACACACTGCATTTATTTTCAAAATTTTCTCTGAAAAAAAAGCATTTCTCAAAAGCATTCCATCTCCTTTCTCCTTTTTTAATGGAGAAAGAAAACTAAGTCAAATGGCAATTTTTGTTCCCTCAAACAAGAGCAGCAAGGCCTTTTAAGGACCTTCATTATTTTATGTGTGATTGTTCACAGCTCTCAAATTTATTGGTACAGCTGTCAACATGTATGTATAATTTGATAGCAATGTTCCAGCTTAACAAGTCCTCTTGGAATTATTTATTACTAAATTTCATTACTTCGTACAAATGTTCAGGCTGATTAAGCTCACAATTTCAGGTTTCACCAAACTTAGACCAATCACAACATCATGAGATTGTAAGATTTCAGCCAACTCACTTTCTGCAAGACCTACTTTGTCAAGGCTTCACATATAATTCAATGAAATGACTGTTGATATGGCTACAGAAAATAGAAAAAAATATTTTTAAATCACCAGCTGTTCCTGAGATATATTTGCAATCAATGAATGTTGAGAATCACTTGTACATTTTGGACTGCCTTTGTGTGGAAAGAATTATCAATTATTATTCCAAATTTACTCTGAAATGAACATGGTACATCTTCCCTGGAGAACATGTCTTCCAAGACTCAAATCTCTATAAACATGTCTTGAAAAGAATCAATTTTAATAAATACTTTTCAAGCTGTATAAATTTTATACTTATGAACGTTTCAACATGGCATATCAAAATACTAAGATTTTTCTGAACTCAATAAATAGGAACGAAAAGTGTGGATGTCAGGTAGAGGTACAGACCCACTTAAAATCTTTATGGGGAAATGTAGGACAATATCTTAATTTTGAAAACAATTACAGCTAAGAGCAGGTTAACTTTACCCATTTGGAGTGCTTTCATTAAACTTATGAGTCCTATATTTATACCAACAGTATTTTTATATTTATATTCTAATGGATTTGTCCTAATTTTTTATGAGTTTTTAGAGAATAAGGATCTTCCCTTTCTTATGTTTCATTTCCTTAGGGAAAAAAAGGGAAAATAAAACAAGTACTAAGTGGGAGGAAGTGTTCAATAAATATTGAATAGATGAATGGAAGTTGAAAAAACAATCAGAGTCAAAAGTTTGTGAAATTTTCTTATATTCTAAATTGATTTAAAATTATTTTATAATCCTAAAAAAGAAAAGATTAAATATGTAGAGTGAGAAAAAGAGCAAAATTATTTCTATAAACTTGAAGAGGATTTTTTATATTCTCCCTGATATGATTTAGTTGGAGATATATCCACTAATATTTACTTGTCTACCTTACTAGGTAGCATTGAGAGGACACTGACATGAAATACATTCCCTGAGAGTCTACCTAAAGGGGACCTTATATTCTCTTTCAAACACGTGCTAATTTGACAAGGCACTCTTGAATATGTCTTCAGAAATGTAAAATTTTCAAAGAGCTGTTTACTGTGTGAATCTTTTTTTTTGGAAGGCTTCATGGGAAAGATATATTTTAAGTTGTTCATTGAAGTACAGCCAGAGTGTGAATAACAAAGGAGAACTTGACAGACAAAAACCGACTTCCAGGGGTGGATGTGAGCAGAGGCACTAGTGCCTGCCTAAAAAGAGCACAGTGTTCAGCACAAGGTAATTCAGAGAGGTGTGGGGAGGTTTTCAAGACAGCTTGCAGAATGGAAGAAAATCTTTGCCTGCTACTCTCTGACAGGGGAGTAATATCCAGAATATATAAAGAACTCAAAATGTTAAACACACACACACACACACACACACACACACACACACACATCTAATCAATAAGTGGATGCATGAACTAAACAGGTATTTCTCAAAAAAAGAAAAGCAAATGACAAACAAATATATGAAAAAAATTGTCCATCTTTAACAATTAAAGAAATGCAAAACAAAACTACACTGAGATTTTATCTCATCCCAGTTGGAATAGCAACCAAGAATATAAATAATAATTAATGCTGTCCTGGATGTGGGGAAAAAGAAACACATATTGCTGGTGAGACTTCAAATGGATACAACTGCTGTGGAAATTATTGTGGAGATTCCTCAGAAGACTAGTCTACTAGATAGTCCACTTCTTGAAATTTATCCAAAAACCTGAAATCAGCATATTATAGTGATACATGCTTTCTGATATTTATACCAGCACAATTCACAATAGCCAAATTATAGAACCACCCTAGTTGTCTGTCAACAGCTGAATGTACCAAGACAATGCAGTCTGTATACACTATGAAGTTCTATTCAGCCATTAAGAAGAATGAAATTATATAATCTGTTGGTAAACGGGTTGGACTGTAGAATATCATACTAAGAAAAATAAAGCCAGACTCAGAAAGCGAAGAGTTGAATTTCTTCTCATATGAAGAAGCTAGAGAGAAAAAAGAGGAATTTTTTTTTTTAAAAAAAAGAGAGGGGGATCACAGCAAAATAGAAGGAAGATCAGTAGAGGTAGGAAACCAAGGGGGAGGGAGGAGAGGAGGAAAGTGGGAAAACTGGGGAATAAAATTAACCAAATTAATTCTATACAGGTATGAATATATTATGATGATAATCATATTAAGTTTTTAAATCCAATTATATATATATAATTGTGTATATATATATATATATATATATATATATATATATATATATATATATAAAATTTGTAGAGTAGAGGAAGGGCATCAGGGAGGGAAGAGGTTAGGAAAAGAGGAAGTACTAAGAAATGAAATAGAGCAAATAATGTTATGTTCATATATGAATGTGTCACAAAGAATCTAGCTACTATTTATAATTATAATGCAATAATAAAGTCTTTGTAAAATTTGGAATATGAGATAATGAAAGATTATGACAAGAATGGAAATGATAAATCTATAAATAGGTTTAAAATTTGTTTATGCAGTACTTTATAATTTATCCTCCTAACTAAAATTTAGTGAAGGATTATTGTGTCCACAAAGAGAAAGAATGAATAAAAGAATTTTAAAATACTACTTATTGACCTATTTTTATTCCAGGTCCAAAGTCTTATGTTTTGTATATATTATCTCAATCATTATGACAATTCTCTTTATAAAGCAAAACTACAGTAAAGAGAGATTATTTGTCTTTTCGTAATAGAGTTAGTTAAGTGGGCTTGAACTCTCTGTGTTTCTGTGCCTAAAACTTCTGGTCTTTTTATCCATGCCACTGCTCACATACATAGTGCTTCCCACAAATTCCTTCCAACTGAAACATTCATCAACAAGTTCCTCTACACAAAGAGCTTATAACCTATTTCTTTAAAATAAAAAAGATAAAGAGATACATGATAGATTCCCCATTAGACAATTGAAAAACAGCACATCTGAGCAATGGCAAAATAAAGCAGCTTCATCAACATTTCATAAAAAAATAAATCTTAAAATATGAAGGAAAAAGGCAACACATTACTTCACCAACATATTTGTTCTAAAAATTCACACTATTACTTTTTTATTGAACCTAGTTGAAACCACTTAATTATTACTATTCATCCACAATGTTTATCTACACATGTAATTGTATCATGCTGATGATATTAGAACTCATAGTTAAATATTACCGAGCAAATATTATAGTTAGGAAATTAATTTTAAAAATTTCTACATTAGAAATAGGCTCAATAATCAGCTTCAAACAGGTAGTATCCAGGGGCCTTTAATGAGAAAAGCTGGTCAGTGCTAGGGATCAGTCCAGATTCTTGAAATGACCTTAGAACCATCATTTATATTCACTATGGTTCTTCCACCTTTAAATTAAGTTTGAAAACATCTTCCACAGTTCCCTTCTTCTATGATAATGCTTCAAAGCCTAATGTATAAACGTTAATGTTCCACTGGTTCTGACTCCACAGTTTCCAAAGTGTAGGTAACTAGATTCAATGCTATGGGTCAGCAAAGACAGAGCCAACTTCAAAGGGCTCTGGAAGAGGCTTAGCAGGTACTTTCTGTGCTCACATTGAGGCATGCACTGCCAACCCCTAGCCAACACACTGCACGTGGAGGCAATTCAATCCAATACCAAGGCCTTAGAAAGCATGGCAACAGCATTATTGACTGAACGAGTCCTTTTAAAAATTCTTAGGCAATTGAATCAGACACCCCATGATTTGAAAGTGAGCTTCGGCATTTTTGTTTTCTCTTCTTTGTGTGATACTAGAGTAACACAGCTTCCTTTATAGGATTTTTTTCAATAATTAAATGATATAAACTAATCAAAGTGTCTATAAACATTTAGCACAACCCCTCCACCCCAAGTAACATCGATTCCTGGTGTTGTTTGATTTGCCCTGTAAAACAGGGAAGAAAAAAGATATATAAGGATTTAAAATGTCTTTTCTACTGTCACACAATAAAAAACCCTGGACTAACTCCAAATGTATGCTTATAGTAGAAAAGAATCCATGATCTAAAGAAAAGCACATTTTAAAACTTAGAATTGGGGGGTCAGAGTTGCTGAGTGCAATTTATTAAATTTACAATTAACTAAAAATAGCTTAGTTGTTAGCCCAAGGATCTCCACAGCAGCCCCAATTTGATTTGGTCATCTATGATTCACTGCTTAGACTTTACAACAAGCCTTCAAATGGCAAAATTCACTGGAATAATAAAGGTTTAACTGGAGGCAAAAGTATACAATTCACAAAATATATTTAATTAGCCCTCAGCCACTCACTGATTTAATATACAATTTCTAAAATAAATTGTGGAATTCTATAACATAAAATTTACTAAAAATGATATCAGTGTTTTAAGACAAAACAGTTCTCACTTTCTTATAGGGTATATTCTAATGAAAGAATATTCTTACTTCTTGCCATTTAGCCTGACTCTCTTTAAATTCTCATTTTCCTTACATGCTTTCAAGCTTGTTTTTTATTAATTATACAAATCATGAGCATTAAAAGGCAATATGATAGTTTCAAAAAGTAGATTCAATGACTATCTGCATATTTAATCAACTGCTCTAAATTTTTAATCATTTGAGTCCAGGTTCTTCTCTTGAAGCTTAACTTTATAACAAACCTACCAACTGGTAAAACTAATTGGTACAGAATCAGTCAATAATTTAAAAGGAAAGGAAAAAAAAAACACATTGGATTTCATGAAGGTATAAGACCACCATCCAGTTATTCCTGAGAGGTAACAGCAAAAACAACCTTGGCTCTACAAATCCATGGCGCAGTAGTAACATCCACTGGCTGTCCCTTAATATTGTGTAGATTCCTTGGACTTTTAGTGTAAGTCTTGTAAAAAAGAATCTGTATGCCCTACATATTTATGCCTTTGCTTCATGTAAACTGTAGTTGCATTTACCTATACATTCACTGCATTTAGTGCTTCGTGTGTCTCATACTTAAACCTTGAAATTCAATAACAGATGAGAAATATTCTGTGTTTTCAGAGTTAGAGGGACTCCAATAAACCTCATCATTATGAGACTGAAAGGAAACAAACTAAATATAGTGAGAGGGGGAAGCATCTTTACTGGTTGTTTAATCAATGAAAAAAATCAATATTGTCATTTTACACTACCAGAAATTTTGTGCATTGCTCTGTTACTTTGATTTTGAAAATAGTGAAGTATTTAGAAAAGATGTGCCATGGGCAGAACTTGTCAGGTGCACTAAGGCAGTAATTTCCAAAGTTTAGTAGGTGTTAGAATTTTCTGGAATGCTTACTACAAATGCAGATATCTGAGCTCCTTTGCATAACTGTAGAAGAATCTTCAAGAGACAATTTTGGTGCATTTGGTATATTTCCACATTTTGAGGAACACAGCACTGATAGTCCCTATTATCTTTAGTGTTCCAATACTGAAATCTCATGCACAATGCAGGTCGCATGCTGTTTTGAATTCCTTATTACTGACAACCTACAGAACAGGTCCAAGTTTATCAGGGGGACAAACTCTTCAGAAATACTGTATTTTTTACTATGCCACTTACTAATATTTCATCATCTAATCAATTAAAACTTACAAAAATATTTCCACAGATTTTCCAGCCAGTGCATGGAAAACAGGAATAGTTTATGATTGCTTACAAGTAAAAATCAGGTGCACTCCAAAGATGAGATTAAATAGATGGGGGGTAACTAGTATGAAATGTTCAACGACAGTACAGAATGTATTTTCACTGTATATTTTAATATGTTAGCAATATCACATCGTCTGCTGGTGATGAAACTACAGCTGATGTTTTTCCTAATGTTGCCTATTTTTTATGTAATGAAGATGTACTATGTATGTGATTTGTTTTAAGGAAGCATATCCTACAAGTTTTAGGAAAAACTGTGGGTGTCAGGAAGGACTCAATGCTGCATTCAGCATTCTTGCAATATTTAACCAATCATCATTATCATCATCACCATCATCATCCCTCTAAATCTCACAACAAAGCTCTCAATTAACCAGAAGCTTCATGGATGATTTGAGTTATTGCACAATGAATTTGGGTACTTACTCGCAAGCTATGATTTAATAACCTTTCAGTTAATAATTGTGACATGGAGTAAGGACAATTCTGAAAAGCACTGAGGAGGTAAGAGACACAAGGGCAAGAAAGCACAAAGGCTAAGCTATTTTCTATGAGAAACCAAGGAAAAGGTATTAAAGGGATGGAGCTATAAGATGACAAGAACTGAAGAGACAGCATCTAGAACTTAGAGTGGAAGAAAACAATTTTTTTTTTAATTTTCTAAAGGGACTAAAAATTAACCAAGTAGATTTCAATTCCAGATAAGCAACTCCCTCCTCCTATAGAAAAGTGTTAAAAATTACAATGTGCAGCAAGAAGAAAGTAATATCGTTTCTGAAAACATGTTCAAATAACCCCCAGCTTCACCAGTACCTGTGTAGGATGTATGTGCATCAAGGGTAATGGTGCTTTCTGGAAGATGGCTGGGGAGTTTGATGTTAATGCCAATTTGTAATTTTCACCAAGCCTCCCAGGTGAAAAGCTGGGAAAAGCCTGGCTTCAGAAGTTAAAAATAGGCCTCTTTGCCTAAAAAATTCTTAGGCTCCTTTGAGTTACAAAGACCACAGACTAGGGAGAGAGTCTAAATTTAGATTCTTTTCCTTAAGGAATAGGCAGGCACCTGCCAAGATGCATGTTCATCATCCATAGAGAATTAATGGAAACTAATGAATCTCCATATTTTGGCAGAAAAATAACATGCTCAGGCTCAAACTCTGGATTGTTAGGATAAGACAGCAATATACAAATGTGCATTTTATCCAAAAAGATTGCCAGGTCACATTAAGAGCATACTAACAAATGTGGTCAAATTTAGAAAAGTAGGGGAGAAAATAAACAATTTAAATAATTTCATCCTGTATAGGCAAGTTTGTCTTTCTTCCTAAAATGAAAGGTTGTTTGTTTGTTTTTTTTTTCTAATTAAAAACAGCATGCCCATTCATAGGAAAGCTACATGGAATGAAAAGATAAACCAATTTATAAAGTCACCTCCACAACCCAATAATTTTATGTGATAGGGAGAGCCAGGCCAACTACTTCTATCATTTTGTTCAGATTTTTGTAGCATGGACACACACAAACATACAAGCTGGCCTTGAACTTAAAATCCTCCTGAATCAATCTCTCAAGGCAAAGAGCTTTTATATGCACACATGTGCACGCACGCACACACACACACACACACACACACATGCACATACACACTATTTCTCTTTGTAGTAGAAATTTTTCCTAATAAGTGTAAGCAGATAGATGATCAATTCATTATGATCCCTATTAATAAGTATTTGGTTTGAAAAATTTTACTATTATAAATGGCATTATGGGAAACATCTACTCTTACTCAGTCTCAATCCATGATCCACAAAGCTTTAGAAGGGATCTTATAGGAATAGAAATCTTATTTTATCTTTTTCATTTGTTTGTTTAAATGCCATTCATAAAATTCCATTACCATTAGAATTAGGTTCACAATCCTTTCCATGGCCTAAAAGATTAGAATGTTTCCTGTATCTTCACTACCCTCTTTACCCACCATGCCCACTGATGCTGATCTTTATTTTTTCCTCAAATGTGACATGTTATTTTTTGCCTCAAGGCTGTTTACACATGCTCTTTCCACTGCTTAGAAAGCTCTTTGACTTGGGGATTGATTCAGGAGAATTTTAAGTTCAAGGCCAGTTTCAGCAATTTAGCTAGGCCCTGTCCCCCCAAAAAAGAACTGGGGATATAGCTCAATGATAAAGTATTCCTGGGGTCAGTCCCCAGTACCATAAAAAAAGCAAACTCTTCACCCAGAGCTGTCTTTAATCTCTCAGTGTTCTTCTTTCCAACTTTCTCCTCAGGTTCAACCTTCTACCTGTTATTGGACTCTTTGTTTCTGTCTCCATTCTTCATCTTTATGCCCCAGTTCTAACTTCCTGTGTAAAACAAGGTCTCAAGTCTTAACTATTCCCTTCAACATCTGCCATAAGGCTTCCCCTTCTTCTATAAAAAAGTTCTAAATAAAAACAATTCTTGCTCTAAGAATTCTCATGACATGCTAAAATCAATTTTTCACCTACATGAATGAATATCCATTCTCCTAGTCTTCTAGACACTAAAGGCACTAACTGTTTTCTATACCTCCCTTGCTGCCTCCCCATGCCTCTCATTCAGTGGCGTGTGATATCACTGACAACTTCTATTACACAAAACATCTCTCCATGCCCAGACTCTGGAGCAGACTCTTCTGGTTATTGCCAAGAATATTCAATAGCTCTCTGCAGGGTTCTTCTCCTGTGATTTCCTTCTCCACCTTACTCATCAGTCCATGGTTGCCCTTCTCACTCCAGATCATCAGATTCCTTCTAAGATATAATAAATTTACACATTCATTTATATTTTTGAGAATTTCTGATGTGCAGGGCAGAGATAAAAATTTAAATAAAGCCCCTCCATGATTTCAAGCAGGTGAAGTGTGCAGGCCAAAATACTGAAGTGCCTGGCTATGGTTTTACTTAACTGGAGTATCAACTGCTTTGCCTAACATTGGAACTCCCCCTAATGCAGCAGGAGCTTGCCTGTGTTCTATTTGCCCAACAAACTTGTGTGCTTCAGATCTTACCTAGTTTTCTATATTCATACGTACATTTCACCTTACATTCGTATAAATATCCCAGTTGCCCAATACCCATATTCATCCAGTAGAATGACTCCTAACCCAAATTGAACATGATATGACCCTTAACCATATTCTGTTCTCTCAATCTATTTTCACATAACAGCAGGTCCTGAGTTGATCTTGCCATACAGGTATGTAGGAAATCCTCCATCAGCTGAGAAGCTCAAAGGTAGATGCAGAAATGATCCCTGGAGCAAATATAAGCAGCTAGGTAGGACCTGTGAGGTCTAAAGTCATCTTCCATGGCCAACAACCCAGTCAGGATAAAGGGATGAGGCTGAATCAGCCTCTCTCTTCTCAATGCAGGGAAGATGGACACAACCAGGTCTGTGTGGATTGCTGTTCCCGGGCTCCTAGGGTATATAGACCCATATGTCTTGTGAAAATGTCACAGGAAGGTGGGGCAGCCTCCATCTCATGGGACCCTTGGAAACAACTGTTAGGACAAAGTGGTTGCCAAGGCAGTGACCTCATTCATTCCCTGAAGGAAGTGACCTCACCTCACTTCCTTGGTGATGGAACTCTCTGAACTTGGGATGCAGGAGGTGAGGCATCCAGAGGCAGTTCCACTTCCAGTGGGCTCACTTGTTTGTCTGTACCAAGGCCAGAGTCATTCTTTGTTGGTACCTAGTGATGTGTGGATAGCCAAATGCCTTGAATGGTCTCAACAGGGGCCTTTCCTGAGAAAGAATTGTCGGCTCACTGCTGGCTCCTGACAACTACACAGAGATGGCCAAGGAGACCAGAGGTGAGAGAGGAAAGGGCACTGCTGGGGAACATATTTTCACCCACCAGTCAGAGGACAGAGTGGATAGATGCAGACCAAATACAGGGGTGGTATGCGTGTCTCAGTGGGAGTGTGTTTCTATTTGTCGTTTTGTCTCATGTTCTGAGAACATGAAGAAAAATCGTTTTTGTTATTGTTGTTCTTCTTGTTGTTGATTTGAAATGGACTGTTAACTAGTGAGTCTTTTTATGTCAGTGGATCCCACTGGGTTTGTGGTTAAAGAGAGTAGAGAGAAGAATGCAGCTGTGAATGTGTCCTGTCTAGTGGAAATCTTTGCAGGACTCCTCATGGCCAATTTATGAATGGACTCCTGCTTGGCTTGCAGATGGGCAACACCTACCAAGATCCTACGTTCCTGTATTCTTCCTGAATTTTGGCCACTCTCTGAAGGGGTTCGTGGTTTTGTGTCCAAGATGTGTACCACATATAAGCTCTGTGACATGGCCATCGACTGGATGGCTGAAGGGCATGCCAAGCATCTCAGAAAACTCAAAAATTAGCATGACTGGTAAGGATCTCTCTGGAGAATCCCTGCTTGGATAGATAGTAACCCAAGATGCATGATTAGGAGCTGTCAGTGCCACAGTGTTCCATTAAAGAAAAGTTTTTCTCCAGGCTTCTTTCTTCCCTATTGTTCTGTACCCCTGAATGTCAGGGAGGTGTTTGCCTTAGGGCACTCCTTTGGGACTCCTCAAGAAAACAGTTTCAAATGGAAATGAAGAGGCCTAATCTCTGCCTTTTAAGTAAAGTGCTTTGTAAAATCTGTGTCTGAGTCAGACACTTGGCCCTGTGTGTGGCTGTGAATTACATTCGCAGCACCCCAGGAAACTCAAGAAAAATCCCATGTGTCCAACCAAATCTAAAAGGATGAAACAGAAGTGTACTATTGGATGAAGTCTCTTGCCTTCCACTAGTCAGGCTCCTGACCCCTTTGTAGTCAGAACAGGGATCCTCTGGGTCAAATGAGTTGTTGCAAGCCCTCCAGTAACTAGCACACAGGTGTTTGGGTTTTTTCATGAGTCCAGTACACATAAAGAATATACCCCTGGCAGGCAGGAGGCCTCTAATTTGACAAGCAGAGCAGTATTAACTACAGGCCCATTTTATCTATCCTGTTTCTCAGGAAGGGTTTCCAGGCCACCATGATATTTGGCATATGATGGGCATGAGAGCTTACTTTGCACACCATCTAAGACTGCTCACCCTATAGAAACCCCCAGGCAGAATGTTATGATGAGTGTCTGTATGGAAGAAGATGAGGGCAATGTGGGAGTGTTTTTGTTAGAATAGTGGTCTTTTGTGTGGTGGTTGGAAAAGATGACTGGGTCAACCTCAGCTTGAACTCTGGTGTGATTCCTTTAGAGACTGAGTTCTGGAACTGATCTCAGAGAACTATTGCCATGAATTTTGTTGGGATTTTAGAAGGCCAGGCATTAGAGAAGCCTTTGGAAACTGAGATCTAGGTCGAGGGTGGCTTTCTCCACAGCACTGGGAATCTCAGACAGAATTTCACATGATTTTGCTCTTAAAGCCTTTTCAGCTATTGTTGAGAGACAAAACTCATAGGAACATCATATTTTAGATCGCAATGGGCCTGGATTCCTGTGACCTTTCGCCAATCCTTGGGAAGCCTTGCCTGCATGCGATCTCCAGAGGTTTTACTGAAAGGAGATTCCTCAACACTTAATGAATCCTGAATGAATCAAAACCCACAGTGTCAATTTCTTAATTCTTGAAATATGGCTAGGCCAATACCATGAAGTTCTTGTGAATCCCATGACCACAAATCCCTGGAGAACCTTTAGATCTCCTGTTGCTCATCATGACTGAACCAGCGAGTGCCATTTTTGACTGAGTGGAATTCATGACCATGGTGAAGAACAGAGATGCCAGTGAGTAGGAGCCAGCAGGGAACTGGCCCTAGAGCAATGGAGTGCAGGTGTGTGATCCAACATCTGTGGTGGGCCCCTGTGGTTCTGTCATTGGCTTCCAAATGACATGTGACTGACAAGGTGCAGCCAGGAGACTGGAAAATATAAAGGCATGTTGTTGTGGGGAGAGGATTTGGGGCAATGCTCAGAAACAAGTTGCTACGCTCAAGTGGGAAAGATATATGAGATAGCAGCCCAGTTTGTGTTTTTTCCTTGAGACCCCTGACTCTCTCCACGTGACAGAGCTCCTTCCAGCACTGTGTCCTGTTTGACCTTTTTGTAATTCAAAAACAAACACCAATTTTCCAGGGAAGCTGCAAGAAATGCCATTAAAACTGGACGGTGAGCCAAAGGCTTCACAATCCACCCAGGGAGACATTCATACCCCAAAGGCTACAGTTACCTGCAAAGAGAGGATTCAGCTCTGCTGCCTCCTGTTCCTATTGGAAAAAATGAACCCATTTCCTCCTGTTCACATAGACTCAGAGCAAGCTTTCATGGTCTCACTTCAAAAAAAACTAAAGCACAAAGCTATATTTCTAGTGCACAAATGTCAGAGGCAGATAGTCAAGAAGTCATTAGGCCAGCAAAGTTCCATGTTTGTGGGATGTTTACCCTGTCCTCTACTTTTGGGATCTCTTCTGCCACACCCAAGTTTGTGGGCTCCTCAGAATTTCCAATTTGAGATATGTATTCACAGATTTTTTTCCTCTTCTCCTCTCATTGTGTCTTCTTTGGGGTGATAGTAATGTCCAGGGATTGTGGTGGATGACAGTTGAAAATTTTTATGTGCCACGTGTTTGCATACATATTAGACTCATTTTCCGTTTTTCCATTTGAAATATTGAATCTCTGACACTAACCCATAACCTTCTAGGCTCTGACTACTTATCCTAACATCGATAAAAATAATCCTAAAGGAATTGAAGTAGTGGCATTTTATAGGAGGCAGGGTGTATACTTGGACTTGCATTTTGCTTCATCAGAGATACATATTATAAAACCTGTGTCACATTTTTTCTCATTCAACTTCTCCATGAATTTTCAAAATTACCAAATATGTAACTTTCTGACTCCCTGTCTCTGTTGCCTGGGTCACAATGTATATTTTTATATACATATATATAATCCTACTGCCATCACAGTTTATTCTTGAGAGTATTCTCACTTTGGAAAATACGAATTTCATGAAGAGATCACTGCCCTCCAATACACTGAGGTAACTGGAAATTCAAACTGTGGTGAGCTTTATTCTTCAACAAGTTTAGACATGAAACAACGTAGAGGAAAATAAATACTTGGGTACATATGTGAAGGATATATATCCCCTTATTAATTTCGATTGGCATATGTACTATTACATTTTAAAGTATTAAATATATATATATAAATATATATAGTATGAATTTGCAAACAGGAAATATATGTGTCATATACTACCTTGATTCTTTCATGTCCATCTGTGTAGATTTATATTCAACTTTTTATGAGATATTTTTCAGAAATATTCATTTTCTTGACATACATATTTATTTCTGAATACTCAAAATGAACTTCAGTGAATATTGAGTGCTACCCCTAATATTTCTACAGTAAGTGACCCAGTTTCACATCAATGAAAGTATATTCATATGGTACATGATGTGTATTTTTAAATAAATTTTCATTCAACATTGTCATATTCCTATTTCTTCAGTATATATATACATCATAGGATGTATCATTTCAACCACAATTCACAAATTGCTATGCATATGATTCACTTTCATTCACTCCCTGAATCAAATCCCATGTATTTCTCCATGTTGCTTTACTTGTTTTTTCATGAGATTTCTTTTATATCACATAACTTTTGCATTCCATCATCATTTTTGAAGCAAAACTCAAACACAGTTTTTTTTATAATTAGTAACCCTAATATTACCACTATATGTATAACTACTTGGATTGAATGTTTGTATGTGAATACCAGATTTCATGTATTTTTTAAAATATCAATTCAATCCATTATTTAAAATAGTAACCTGTTATATTTTTTATTCACCGTATGGTCTATTCATGCATCATCTCTATATACATAAAACCAGGGTACACCTCTTTCTATCCCCAAACTCTAAATGATAGGGTTTGAAAACATGCTCCCAGAAATGGTGGAAGAAATATGCATGTCACCTGCTCTATGTATTACTTTCATCACATCATCTTCTGGACACAAAATGCAAAACTCACACTTATCTTATTCTTCTACCAAAGCCTCATTTTAATAAGAGCATGAATTACTAAAATCATGTAAGTCTGCATTGCCTATTGTTTTCAAATCTCAATCCTATGGTGCGTATACACTTGTTTCTTTTGAGGATAGTGTGTTCAACCACCCCCCTGTTGAAAATATCCCTGATCTCACTTGCTGAACCAGCAAGAGCCATTTTTGACTGAGTGGAGTTCATGACCATGGTGAAGAACAGAGATGCCAGTGAGTAGGAGCCAGCAGGGAACTGAGCCTGGAGCAATGGAGTGCACCAAACAAAAGACCACTATTCTAAAAAAAAACACTACCACATCGCCCTCATCTTCTTCCATACAGACACTCATCATAACATTTTGGATGGGGGTTTCTAAAGTGTGAGCAGTCTAAGATGATGTGCAAAGTTAGCTCTCATGCCCATTATATGCCAAATGTCATGGTGGCCTGGAAAACCTTCCTGAGAAACAGGATAGATAAAATGGGCCTGTAGTTAACACTACTCTGCTTCTCAAAATAGAGACCTCCTGCCTGCCAGGGGTAGATTCTTTATGTGTACTGGACTCATGAAAAACCCAAACACCTGTCTGCTAGTTACTGGAGGACTTGCAACAACTCATTTGACCCAGAGGTTCCCTGTTCTGACTTCATATGGGTCAGGAGACTGATCAGAGGAAGGCAAGAAACTTCATCCAATAGTACACTTCTTCTTCATCCTTTTAGGTTTGGATGGACACATGGGATTTTTCTTGAGTTTTCTGGGGTGCTGAGAATGTAATTCACAGCCACACACAGGCCCAAGAGTCTGATTCAGACACAGCTTTTACAAAGCACTTCACTTCAAAGGCACAGATTAGGCCTCTTCTGAGTCTGATTCAGACACAGCTTTTACAAAGCACTTCACTTCAAAGGCACAGATTAGGCCTCTTCATTTCCATTTGAAACTGTTTTCTTGAGGAGTCCCAAAGGAGTGCCCTAAGGCAAACACCTCCATGACATTCAGGGGAACAGAACAATAGGGAAGAAAGAAGCCTGGAGAAAAACTTTTTTTTCAATTGAACACTGTGGCACTGACAGCTCTTAATCATGCAACTTGGGTTACTATCTATCCAAGCAGGGATTCTCCAGAGAGATCCTTACCAGTCATGCTAATTTTTGAGTTTTCTGAGATGCTTGGCATGCCCTTCAGCCATCCAGTCGATGGCCATGTCACAGAGCTTGAATGTGGTACACATATTGGTCACAAAAACACAAACCCCTCAGAGAGTGGCCAAAATTCAGGAAGAATACAGGAACTTAGGATCTTGGTAGGTGTTGCCCATCTGCAAGGCAAGCAGCAGTCCATTCATAAATTGGCAATGAGGATTCCTGCAAAGATTTCCACTAGACAGGACACATTCACGGCTGCATTCTTCTCTCTACTCTCTTTAACCACAAACCCGGTGGGATCCACTGACATAAAAAGACTCACTAGTTAACAGTCCATTTCAAACCAACAACAACAAGAAAAACAATAACAAAAAACGATTTTCATTCATGTTCTCAGAAAATGAGACAAAACAACAAATTGAAACACACACCCACTGAGACACACAAACCACCCCTGTATTTGGTCTGCATCTAACCACTCTGTCCTCTGACTCGTGGGTGAAAATATATTCCCCAGCAGTGGCCTGTCCTGTCTCAGCTCTGGTCTCATTGGCCATCTCTGTGTAGTTGTCAGGAGCCAGCAATGAGCCAACACTTCTTTTTCAGGCAAGGCCCCTGTTGAGATCATTCAAGGCATTTGGTTATCTACACATCTCTAGGTACCAACAAAGAATGACTCTGTTTTTGGTACAGACAAACAAGTGAGCCCACTGGGAGTGGAACTGCCTCTGGATGCCTCACCTCCTGGATCCCAAGTTCAGAGAGTTCCATCACCAAGGAAGTGAGGTGAGGTCACTTCCTTCAGGGAAGTGAATGAGGTCACTGCCTTGGCAACCACTTTGTCCTAACAGTTGTTTCCAAGGTTCCCATGAGATGGAGGCTGCCCCACCTTCCTGTGACATTTTTACAAGACATATGGGTCTATATACCCTAGGAGCCCGGGATCAGCAATCCACACATACCTGATTGTGTCCATCTTCCCTGCATTGAGAAGAGAGAGGCTGATTCAGCCTCATCCCTTCATCCTGACTGGGTTGTTGGCCATGGAAGATGACTTTAGACCTCACAGGTCCTACCTAACTACCTATATTTGCTCCAGGGATTATTTCTGCATCTACCTTTGAGCTTCTCAGCAGTTGGAGGATTCCCTACATACCGGTATGGCAAGATCAACTCAGGACCTGCTGTTATGTGAAAATAGGTTTAGGGAACAGAGTATGGTTAAGGGTCATATCATGTTCGATTTGGGTTAGGAGTCATTCTGCTGGATGAATATGGGTATTGGGCAACTGGGATATTTATACAAATGTAAGGTGAAATGTAAGTATGTAAATAGAAAACTAGGTAAGATCTGAAGCACACAAGTTTGTTGGGCCCTTGATTTGGATACATAGTTTTGAATTATGTTCTGCAGAGATGAATCCTCTAAATCCATAGACAATGGCCTAAGATCTTGTACCTGGGACTACTGAATGTAAAAGAGAACGTGCAGTGAAATAGAGAGAGTAGGCAGGATTCCAGTGTAGGGTAAGAAAGAAGAGTGAGTTTTGGGTTTGGACCAAAGGCCCTTTTTGCAATCCAATAAATTTCTATTAAAGTGTAAATGGGAATGTCAGCACACATGAAGAGTCAGTCACAACAAGGCACTTCGGGAAATAGATATCAATAAGGATGTTAGGAGATGAGGCAAAGTACAAAATGAGTGATAAGATCAGGGATATTTTCAACAGGGGGGTGGTTGAACACACTATCCTCGAAAGAAACAAGTGTGTACTCACCATAGGATTGAGGTTTGAAAACAATAGGCAATGCAGACGTAGATGATTTTAGTAATTCATGCTCTTATTAAAATGAAGCTTTGGTAGAAGAATAAGATAAGTGTGAGTTTTGCATTTTGTGTCCAGAAGATGATGTGATGAAAGTAATACATAGAGGAGGTGACATGCATATTTCGTCCACCATTTCTGGGAGCATGTTTTCAAACCCTGTCATTTAGAGTTTGGGGATAGAAATAGGTGTACCCTGGGTTTATGTATATAGAGATGATGCATGAATAGACCATACGGTGAATAAAAAATATAACATGTTACTATTTTAAATAATGGATTGAATTGATATTTTAAAAAATACATGAAATCTGGTATTCACATACAAACATTCAATCCAAGTAGTTATACATATAGTGGTAATATTAGGGTTACTAATCATTAAAAACTGTGTTTGAGTTTTGCTTCAAAATTGATGATGGAATGCAAAAGTTATGTGATATAAAAGAAAACTCATGAAAAAGCAAGTAAAGCAACATGGAGAAATACATGGGATCTGATTCAGGGAGTGAATGAAAGTGAATCATATGCATAGCAATTTGTGAATTGTGGTTGAAATGATACATCCTATGATGTATATATATACTGAAGAAATAGGAATATGACAATGTTGAATGAAAATTTATTTAAAAATACACATCATGTACCATATGAATATACTTTCATTGATGTGACACTGGGTCACTTACTGTAGAAATATTAGGGTTAGTACTCAATATTCACTGAAGTTCATTTTGAGTATTCAGAAATAAATATGTATGTCAAGAAAATGAATATTTCTGAAAAATATCTCGTGAAAAGTTGATATTAAATCCACACAGATGGACATGAAAGAATCAAGGTAGTATAAGTATATGACACATATATTTCCTGTTTGCAAATTCATACTATATATATATATATATATATATATATATATATATATATATATATATATATATATATTTAATATATATATATGTATATATTTAATTCTTTAAAATGTAATAGTATGTATGCCAATCAAAATTCATAAGGGGATATATATCCTTCACATATGTACCCAAAGTATTCATTTTCCTCTACGTTGTTTCATGTGTAAACTTGTTGAAGTATAAAGCTCACCACAGCTTGAATTGTCAGTTACCTCAGTGTATTGGAGGGCAGTGATCTCTTCATGAATTTCGTATTTTCCAAAGTGAGAGTACTCTCAAGAATATATCTGTGATGGCAGTAAGATTATATATGTGTATATAAAAATATACATTGTGATCCTGGCGACAGAGACAGGGAGTCAGAAAGTTAAAAATTTGTTAATTTTGAAAATTTATGGAGAAGTTGAATGTGTCATATACTTATACTACCTTGATTCTTTCATGTCCATCTGTGTGGATTTAATATCAACTTTTCACGAGATATTTTTCAGAAATATTCATTTTCTTGACATACAGGTTTTAATATATGTATCTCTGATGAAGCAAAAGGCAAGTCCAAGTATATACCATGCCTCCTATCAAATGCCTCTACTTCTATTCAATTAGGATTATTTTTATCAATGTTAGGATAAGTAGTCAGAGCCTAGCAGGTTTTGGGTTAGTGTCAGAGATTCAATATTTCAAATGGCAAAACGGAAAGTGAGTCTAATATATATGCAAATACGTGGCACATAAAAACCTTCCACTGTCATCCACCATAATCCCTGGACATTACTATCACCCAAAGAAGACACAATGAGAGGCGAAGAGAAAATTAATCTGAATACATATCTCAAATTCCAAATTATGAGGAGCTCACAAACTTGGGTGTTGCAGAAGAGATCTCAAAAGTAGAGGACAGGGTAAACATTCCACAAACATGGAACTTTGCTGGCGTAATGACTTCTTGACTATCTTCCTCTGACATTTGTGCACTAGAAATATAGCTTTGTGCTTTAGCTTCCTTTGAAGTGAGACCATATTTCTTGAATGTTCTGCTCATGGTTTCTTAACATGGATGTTTTAGTTATCCAGGCTCTCATTAAAATTAGGCTTTGGTAGAATCATAAGATAATTGTGAGCTTTGCATTTTGTGTCCAGAATATTACTGTGATGAAAGAGATATGTAGATCAGGTGACATGAGTATTTCTTCCACTATGTCTAGGAACATGTTTTGAAACTCTTAAGTTAGTATTTGGGGATACAAATAGGTATACCCTGTGTCTATGAATATAGACATGATGCATGAATAGACCATACTGGGAATAAACAGTATAACTGGTTCCAATAGTAAGTAATGGATTGAATTGGTATTTTAAAATATACATGAAATCTGGTATTCATATACATACATTCATTCGAACTAGTTATACATCTTGTGCTAGTATTAGGGTTACTATTTATACTGAAATGTGTGTGAGTTTTGCTTTGAAAAAGATTATAGAAATAGAAAACTGTGTTATGAAAGAAGTCTCATGAAAAAACAAGTAAAGAAACATGGAGGAATACATGTGTTCTAATGCAGGAAGTGATTGAATGTGAATCATATGCATAAAAATATGTGAACTTGTAGATGAAAGGATATATCTTATGAAGTATATATACTGAAGAAATCCTAAGGTACCAATGTTGAATGAAAATTAATTTCAAAATAAACATCATGTCCCATATAAATATGCTTGCATTGATGTTAAATGGGGGTCAGTTACAGTAGAAATATTAGGATTAGTACTCAATATTCACTGAAGTTAGTTTTGAGTACTAGGAAATGAATATCTATGTCGGGAAAATGAATATTTCTGAGAATGATCTTGTGAAAAGTTGATTATAAATCCACGTACATGAACATGAAAGAATCAAGGTAGTGTATCATATGACACATATATTTCATATTGGGAAAAAACGTGAAGAGTAATTTTATATATAGTCTGACCCAGGCTACAGAGAAAGGGAGTTATAAAGTTACACAGTGTTAACTTTGAAAATTCATGGAGAAGTAATAGAATAAAAAAATGACTAGTTTTATAACGCATACCCTTGATAAAGCAAAAGGAAAGTCCAAGTATACAACATGCCTCCTATAAACTGCCTGTACTTCTTTTCATTTAGGTTATTTTTATCCATAATGTTAGGATTAGTAGTCAGAGTCTAGTAGGGTAAGGGTTAATGTCAGAGATTCAATATGTTGAATGGAAAATAGAAAAATGTATCCAATGTGTATGCAAATATGTGCTACACAAAAAACTTCCCACAGTCATCCAGAACAATGCCTTGACATTACCATCACCCCAAGACATAATTAGAGCAAAAGAGGAAGAAAACCTGTGAATACACATCGGGAATGAAAAATCCTCAGGAGCTCACAACTGGAGGTGGCAGAGGAGATTACAAAAGTAGGGGAAAGGGTAAATATTCCACAAACATGGCACTGTGCTGTCCTAGTGACTTCTTGACAACCTGCCTCTGATCTTTGGGCTCTTGAAATATATGTTCATGTTAGGAGCATTAGCTTCCTTTGTAGTGAGACCATCAAAGCTGGTTTGCATCTATGTGAACTGGAGGACGTGGTTTAATATTTTCCAGTGAAATTGAGGCAGCAGAGCTAAATCCTTTCTTTGTAGATAAATGGTGTCCACTGGGGGTTTAATGTTTCCCTGGGTGAATTGTGAAGCCATTGGGTCATCCTCCATTGTCTTTTCTTTCAGTTTCACTGGGAATTTGGTAGTTGCTTCATGAAATACAAGACTATCAACTGGGACACAACACTGGAGGAAGTTCTGTCATGGGTGGTGAGTCATGGTCTGAAGGAGAAAACACCAACTGGGTTGCTATCCCATACATCTTTCCCACTTGAGCATAGTAACCTCATTCTGAGCATCACCCCAAAACCTCTCCCCACAACAAGATGCCTTTACATATAAGGGTCTGATGGCTGCCCCATGTCAGTCACATGTCATTTGGAGGCCAAAGGCAGATCCACATGGTCCCACCACAGATGTTTTATCATATACCTGCACTCCACTACTCCAGACCCAGTTCCCAGCAGAATCCAACTCAATGGAATCTCTGTTCTAAACCTTTTTCATGAATTCTAGTCAATAAAGGCACTATCTGGTTCAGTCATGATGAGCAACAAGAGATCCAAAGGTTCTCCAGTGCTTCCTGGTCATGGGAATTTCAAATGTTTCATGCTATTGGTCTAACCATCATTCAAGAAGGAAGGAGGTGGCACTGTAGGTTTTGATTCTTTCAGTATCCATTAAGTGGTGAGGAATATTCTTTCAAAGAAAGCTCTATACATCTCACACAGGGAAGTCTTTCGAAAGAGTGGCCAAAAGGTCACAGGAAGCCAGGCCTAATGGGGTGCAAAATGTGAGGTCCATGTGTGTTTTGGCTCTCAACTATGGCTGACAAGGCTTTCACAAGAAAATCATATGACATCATGGCTGAGATTCCCAGTGCAGTGGAGAAAGCCACCCTGGGCCTAGATCTTAGGTTCCAAGGGCATCTCTCATGCTCGGCCTCCTCAAATCCCAACACTATTCATGGAAATACTTCTCTGAGGTCAGTTCCAGAACTGAGTCTCTAATGGGAATCACAACAGAGTTCAAGCTGAGGTTGACCCAGTCATCTTTTACAACCACCACACAAATGACCACAATTCCAACCAAAACACTCCCACAAGGCCTTCATCTTCTTCCATATAGAAATTTATCCTAACCTTCTGGCTGGAGGTTCCCATACAGGGAGCAGTCCAAGATGGAGTCCAAAGTATGTGCCCATGAACCTCATTGGCCTAATGTCATGGTGGCCTGGACACCCTTCCTGAGAACCAGGATAGATAAAATGGGTCTGCAGTTAATACTGCCCTGCTTCTCAAATTAGAGGCCTACTGATTGTGGGGGGTAGATTATGTGTCCTGGAGTCATGAAAAATACCCAACCACCTCTGTGATAGCTACTGCAGGACTTGGAACAACTTATTTAACCCATAGAATCCCTGTTCTCACTTCATGAAGATCAGGAGTCTTTTTTTATTTTTTTGATAAAAAGCTTTGTATTTTTCCTAATGATTACTTTTGGGATAATATTTACTTATGTTGTCCTTATTCTTCTTTTTCTTTAATTAAGATTCTCCTACTTGTTTCCTCAGCTTGAAATAGTAATTTAGTGACTTTTTACTCCAAAATGCTAATGACATACTATTTCATGAGCTTTTACTACTAACACTTTCTCCCTTCTCCTCTCATTTCCTTTTTAGTTGTACTATTTTTTTTGTCAAGCACTGTTCCAAAGTTCATGCTCCTATTCCATACTTTAATCCATCTGAACATTTTTAACTTTCACTATCTATTGTATTTGTCACAAATTCCTTTAGCAAAATGAGTAGATAGCTCCAAAGTGTGGATTCTTCTTCAGGAATATATTGTGATTATATATATATATATATATATATATATATATATATATATATATATATATATATATATATACATATATATATATATATATATATGTATATATATATATATATATATATATATATATATATATATATATATATATATATTTGAGCTCTGTTTTAGTCAACTTTTTCACCGCTGTGACTAAAGGACCCAACCAGATCATTTGTAGAGGAGAAAAAGTTTATTTGTTGGCTCACAGCTTCAGAGGTCTCAATCCATAGACAACAGGCTCCATTCCTCAGGGCTTGAGGTGAGGCAGAACACCATGACAGAAGAGTGTGGCAGAGGGAAGTGGCTCACATTATGATCAGAGAGCAGAGAGATAGCTCTCCACTTGCCAGACACAAATATATACACCCCAAACCATGCCCCCCCATGCCCCACCTCCTCCAATCATACCCCACCTGTCTTTGGTTACCACTCAATTAATCCCATCAGGATATTAATTCACTGATTGGTTTAAGGCTCTCACAACCTAATCCTTTTCCCTCTGAACCCTCTTATATTGTCTCACACAAACTCTTACAAGTTTAAACTGTTTTTCTTTAACATAATATATATATATATATATATATATATATATATATATATATATATATATGTGTGTGTGTGTGTGTGTGTGTGTGTGTGTGTGTGTGTGTGTGTGTATAGTGTAGTGTCCTGGAGATTAAACCCAGAACACGTTACCACTGAGCTATATTCCCAGTGCCTTTTTATTTTTCACTTTAGGATCAGGTTTTGGTAAATTGCTTAAGATCTCACTAAGATGCTAAGGCTTCACTATAACTTATGATCCTTCTTCCTTAGCTTCCCAAAGTCCTTGGGATTCATACTGTGTTTCAGTAATCTCCATATCCAGTTCTTAAGCATAACTTTTGTTCTCTTTCCAGAGTTTTTATTGGTGCATTATAGTTGTGAATAATGATGGAAATTTGTTGTTATGCATTAATACATGCACACAATATAACAATTTAATTTGGCCAATATCGCTCCCTAAGCATAACTTTTTGAAGAAAATTTGACTAGATATGAAATCTTAGTCATTCTACCCTAGCGTTTCTTGAAAACATTTATCCATTTTTCAATTGTCTTGATTTGTATATTGCTATCAAAAATTTCAGAGGTGAGCTGGTACTCCTTTCTTTTTAAGTGGCTTTTTTTTGGAGCTTTTTAAAATATAATTTAAAACTATTTTGTACCAGTACAATATATTAATTTTACAAATGTAAAATTTTATCAGCTGTTAAAGCATTTGCAAAACCCACACATTCTACTTCAGCTTTATTGCACAGTATCTATAAGAAAATATTCATTTTTAAATTAGAAAACATAAAAATGCTTTCAATATAGAAGAGACAATCTGATTTTAAAGACAATACTCTATAAGACTGTCTATCCAGAAAATCACAAACTTTCACAGGATACCAAGCTGAACAGATGCTTCGGCAAATCCGGTACAAAGCTCTGTTTAAAACCAGTCCAAGATACTTTTCCAAACTGTATCATCATTCTTCATTAGAAATCTAGACACCACTCAAGGTGGTTTCTTATACTAAAAAAAAAAAAAAAGTTGAGGAGTTTTTCAAATGTGAGCATTCTGAACATCCCTTATACATCAAAAACAATACTTCCAACTTAATAGTCATTTGCAAGTTTATTTTCCTTCAAACAGATTATTTCTGACAACTGTTTTTAATGACTACTGATGACCCATTTTAATTTATGCTGATAGAAAACATAAGTTAAATTACATTTTTAAAACCTCGTCCTTTACAAAATCAGTTTATAAATTTGCATCATAAAAATTAGTGTCAAAACCATCCAGATGGCCTTCATTTATATGGTGGTATATTAGTTGGTTTTCCCAGAGTTGGGGTGGCAGATGTCCCACTTTTCTATGTAGTGTAATCAGTAAATAAAACCAAGCACTAAGCTGGAATCCCAAGACAGTTTAGTTAGTAAGACTCTGTGATGGATTTCAGTGGGATAGAACCCTGGACCAATACAGCGATGTAGGTATTAAAATATTGACAGCAAACCTTGGTGGGAACTTAATTCACCTCAAACAATAAACATAATCTGGAGATCCAAAAAGAAAATGATTCACATAGTCATTATTTGGTGGGGTTGTGTGTATCACAAAAAGAGGAAAAAATCCTCATTTATTAGAGCAAAGACTCACCAGATTGATAGATGTATTGACTATCACATCTTTTCCTATTAAAGCACATTGATTTGATCTCAAGTGTTTTCAAGTGCATGCCTTTGTGGCCTAGGAAATTATATTTTGGAACTTATGGACTGCATAAGCTAAGTCAACATGATACTACATTTTTATGTAGAGAAAAGAATTATAGAAATAGTGGTTATACACTCACAAATTTGTTGTAGGTACACAGAATTATCAAAACCCCAGATGCTTATAAAAAGTTTGCATTATTTAGAATTTATTCCTTAGGAATCAAAGCAGTTTGCTTTTGTGAAACTGCATTTTTCAGAACTGCTCAAAGCACCTCATCTAGATGAGTGTTTTAAATATATATATATATATATATATATATATATATATATATATATATATATATATATATATAAAGTCTACAATGAGACTTCAACATCATATATTTAACCTTTTACAGGGCTTTTTATCATGTATCCCTTCCTTAAAGTCCTTCAGAATAAAATAAAAATAAACTCTCACATTCCATTAGAAAAAAATGGAAACATTCACGGTCTGAAAATTTTCTAGATTCCCCCAAATCATGGTGCTATGTGCAATTTCCTCACATACAGGTTTTGAGGAAACCCCTGATCATCTATCATGGAATAGTTGGCTAATGGACATGCCATAGAAAATTTACATAATAGTAGTAAATAGATTAAAATCTATTCCATAAAATAAAAATGTTCTATGACTTCAATTTAAATACATATCTGAAAGCTAAAAGGAGGTTTTTTTTTGTTTTTCAAAAGTGCTAATTATTACATTTACAAGTCTCTTCAACATATCATCAAATTCTCTAAAAAATAAACCACCTTGCTTTAGGCACACTGCTCAATGAGTTGCTAAGAAGCAGAGGGAAAAGATATCACTTGTCAATTAATCCAGCTTCCTTAATTTTACTGAAGAAGAATTTCTCCAGGATATTGGCACATTTGTAGTATTCACTCTCAGGGGGGTTGTACTCTTTGCAATTGGTAAAAACTCGCTGTAAGTCTGCCATGAATAATTTCTTAGACACGTAGTACCAATTCTTGAGGCGTTCACTCATGGTTTTCAGATCCATGGGGAACCTTATAACTTCATAATATCCGGGAGCTTCTGTTCTCTTCACAGGTTCCATGAAGGGCCAAGCGCTTTGATGGCTCTTCACCTGCTGGAGGATGCTCTTGAGGGTGCTGTACAGTTGGTCAGGATCTTTGGGCTCTTTACTTTTCTCTTTTCCACTTGGTTTCCAGCCTGTCTCTCTAATTCCAGAAATGCTTTCTATAGGAATCTGTCGAACTCCATCTTTAAAACAGGAAAGTCCAGGGTAGACTTTACGAATCTGGGCCTGTTTTCATTCTATCAGCTTTTTTATTATCTCCTTCTGCTTTTTAATAATGACAGAAAATTCTGTGTATGGAATTCGGGGATTTAGCTCACATCCCATCAAAGTGACGCCTTCATAATCCTTGATGTAGCCTACGTATTTGGTTTTAGGTATTTTAATTTCTTTGGAAAAACCCTGTTTCTTGAAGTATCCGATTGCATATTCATCTGCATATGTGAGGAAGTTCAGGATGTCATGTTTTATATGATATTCTTTCAAATGATTCATCAGATGTGTTCCACTGCCCTTGACTTGCTCATTTGAGGTTACAGCACAGAAAACAATCTCTGTGAATCCTTGGGATGGGAACATCCGGAAACAGATACCACCAATAACACGGCCATCTTTAATTAAAGCAAGGGTTTTGTGTTTGGGGTCAAAGACAAGCGGTGTGATGTATTCTTTTGGCATTCGGGGCAGCTGATGGGAGAACACATTCTGTAGGCCAACCAGCCACATCAGGATCTTCTTGTTTGGTTTCTGGTTCAGGGGATTGCCGATCACATGAAACTCAATTACACCTCTCCGTTCTTCCAGCCTTGCTGCCTCATCCCTAGCCTAATGTGCTGACAGAAAATTGGTCTCTGGTCCAAGCATCGCTGCAGGGTCTGTGATGGTAGACATGACCTCATTGATCAATTCCATAGGAATATCCCCCATAACTCGGGGTCTCTTGGCCTCCTCCAGAACGTGAGAGTCATTCATTTTCCTCTTTTCTCCTGGGTTTGCCTCAAGCCCAGAAGAGGCTTTGCAAGCAGGACTGGTGCTCCCTCCATTTGGCTGCTCAAGAGAAGATGAGTTTGAATTGTATGAAACTGTCCCAGCCACAGGAGGTGGATTGATAACTGTTTGGATTCCTAGCTGGCTGGTTCTGGAAGAGGCTGAAAGAAAATCCTGATCCCAGATAGGAGAGTTTTGACTATAAACTTCTTCCTCTAACATGGACAAAAGCTTTGGGAAATGGGTGAGGATTAGAGTTCGTTTCTCAAGAGGCAGTTTGTCTTTTTCCTGTCTTGCTTGTTCCAGGAGCTGTCGCCTCAAGACAGTGAAGACTGAGCGAAGCAATGTTCTCCCGAACACCTGGGTGGTTTCATACCGAGGTAGACTGTCACAGAACTGTGGCACATTGCAGTAACACAGCCACCTTTTGTAGTTCTCTTTGTATCCAGAAATATCATCATTGGGAGATCGCAGACTACGTTGGGATGGTGCCTCCAGATGCCAATAGTTGATGCGGTTTAGGAACATTTTGGCCAACTCAACAATCGTTTTCCTTTCTTTTGATGGTAGGTGACTAAATTTGTACTGTACAAAGTTATTCACACCCTGCTCAATACTAGGATTTTCAAATGGAGGCTTCTTCTCCAAAGAGCCTTCAACCACAGGTTTTCCTCTTTGTAAAATAGATTTTCTCAAGAGCTTGAATACATAGAAATAAACTTGTTTGGTATCTGCATCTTCTTCCTTGTGGACTCAGGTAAAGAGATATTCCACATCCAACACTATTCCCAGGAGTCTGTTCATTTCTTCCTCTGACACATTCTCCAGGTGGGAAACGTGAGCAGCTAGGGCATGGCTACAACTCTGGCAGGATTCCGTGAGACTGAAAATGATCTGCTGCAGATCGGCTCTGGGGGGAGTGGGAGAGGGGTTGGGGTTTGTCCAGCCATTACATTTACAGGATTCCTCGGCCTTGCAGGCGGAGTACACTCCGAGTTTCTCCAGTTTCTTGGCCCGCGGGGCGGAGCGCAGCTGAGCCTTCTTCACCGTGATCCGGGCGAGCCACCGCCTCCCGGTCCTTCGGCCGTGCCCGCTGCAGCCACTGCTGTCGCCGGACCACAGGCGCCGGAGCCCCCGGCGGCGGCGGCGGCGGCACAGGGGGAGCCCTGCGGCGGCACGGGTGGCAGCGCTGTGGGCGGAGGGGGCAGCGCCCGGGTCCCGGCCCCTGCCCCGACTCCCACCCCGCAGCCGCCCGGCCAGGCCCCGCTAGCCTCGGACATGCCGCCCCAGAGCACGGCAGGAGGCGCGAGTGTCAGGCGCAGCCGCCGCCAGGGTCTCCCCTTAAGTGGCCTTTTAAGTCTTAAAAACCTGGAGAAAAAAATTAATCCTTATAGTACACTCATTTTACTAGAATACATTTCAAAAACAAGTTATTCAGTGTATGGAAGACATTTATCAGTGTGTATAATCATGTCTTCTTTTATTTCTGGGATATTTTCTTAGATCATCAATTTAAATTGTAGTTCACTTCCATCATCACATTTTTTGATGTTCTTGTTCTTGGACTCCAATTACAACAGTCCCTTTCTCCATGATTGTCTGCATTGCTCTTGATCATTCTATTCTTTCAGCTTTTTTGTTCTCATTACTATTTTTTTTTTTGCTTTTATCAAATGTACCTACTTTCCTGTGGGCACATTGTAATGAATCTGAATCATTGATATGGTTATTCTTTCCTTAAATTATTTCCTTAGTTTTGTCAGCTCTTATTTTTAAAAACTTTTATTTTTAAAATTTTTTGCAATTAGTTATACATGACAGCAGAATGCATTATGACTCATTATATACAAATGAAGCACAGCTTTTCATTTCTTTGGCTATACAGGATGCAGAGTCACACCATTCATGCAATCATACATGTACACAGGATAATAATGTCCATTTCACTCACCATCTTTCCACCCCAATACCCACTTCCCTACCCTCACACCATTCTGCTCAATCCACAGTTCTTCCAATCTTCCCTTGCCACCCCATCCCATTAGGGATCAGCATCAACATATCAGAGAGATAATTTGGCCTTTGGTTTTTTGGAACTGGCTTATTTCACTTAGCATGATATTTTCCAACTCCATTCATTTAACTGAAAATGCCATAATTCACACACACACACACACACACACACACACACATACACACACAATGGATGAATATTCCATCGTGTGTGTGAGTGTGTGTGTGTATCCATATATTCATATATTCATTCTACAGTTTATTTATCCATTCATTTATTGAAGGGCATCTCTGTTGGTTCCATATTTTAGCTATTGTGATTGAGCTGATACAAACGTTGATGTGGTTGTGTCACTACCGTATGTTGATTTTAAGTCCTTTGGGTACAGACTGAGGAGTGGGATAGCTGGATAAATGGTGCTTCTATTCCAAGTTTTCTAGGGAATCTCCATACTGCTTTCCAGCGTGGTTGCACTAATTTGCAATCCCAACAGCAATCCCCACTTCCTTGCCAACATTTATTGTTGCTAGTATACTTGATAATTGTCATTCTTACTAGAGTGAGATGAAATCTTACAGAAATACAAATCAAATTGCTGTAAATGCTAGAGATGTTGAACATTTTTTCATATATTTGTTATAGATTATATATATTCTTCTGTGAATTATCTGTTCAGTTCCTTAGTCCATTTATTGATTAGGTTTTTTGGTTTTATATATGAGTCTGTTTTGAATCTTATGGTTTGGATGTATATTCACAGATGGTCTAATTAATAACTGAGCATTTTCCTGTTTCATTGGCGCTTTTTCATCAAATTCTTCCTCTTTTTTTCTTGCAAGAAAACCTCTGGTTTGTACCTCCTATATCTATGCTGCTACTTGATCTCATAGAGGTACTATTCTCCTCAAAAATGACACATTCTCTTGTCCAAAGCACATTCTAAGTTCCTACCTTTTATTTAATTGCACTCTTTATCAGATTTTTTCATAATCAGCCTCACATAGCACTGACTGACATGATTCAAACTGCATTCACAGTGGTATTCCCCTCTCATCCTCCTTTCCTCTGTTCAATCTTTGATAATTCTCTGCTTTCTTGAAAGGTTCAGAATGTTGTTCTTATTTTGAGTGTTGATTTACTCAATTTGTGTGAGTTGAAACTTGCAGTCATCTCCCTCTAGTTATATCTAAACATAAGCTATGGCTAATGCTATTTCCTTTTCTCTTTCTTCATGGTTTCTTGGAGACTTTGTGAAAAGACATGACTTTGGGATTCAGCCATTATCTTAGAAGAATCATGAAATGCCAAGAAATAGAGCATTAGTACTCAACTAAAATAAAGGCAATAAAACATCTTTTATTAGAAGAATTATTAGAGAGTCAGAATGTTAATTGATTTATATTTCAAACTATAAGAAGAAGTGAAAGATCTAACATTTTGAGGTACTACGAAAGAAGTTTGAATGCAAAATTAGCTTAAAATAATCACTTTTTCCACAACTCAAGAGATGAATGCATAAGTAAAATATGTGAATTTGGAAAATTGTGCCAATATTTTAATATCATAAAAGTTAATAGATCAAAATGGTACACAATGTTGTCCCTATTCAGTAGATTATCAAATAGTATCTATTAGCACATTTGCTCTCAGTGTATGATACTAGACATATTTCACAAAAGTTCCCATCACCACATAGAAAATGTGGTAATTTATAAATGTACTTACAATATAATAAATATAGATTATATTTAAAAATTTTTTAAAATATTAAATATAAACTATCTAAGTACAACATTATATTTAAGCCAAGGAACATTATTTCTTTTCATCTTTTCTAAAATATTAGATTAATAGTGATGAATTGTTGATATTTCCTAGTTACTGTTGCTAAAGTCTTGATACATAATTTCCACCTCATGATCTGTCTCTTTCCCCCATTCCAACTTTGAAAAAGAACATACTCTGACCATACTTTGTTTTCTCATTTCCAAGACTCTACTTATGGAATTCTTCCTTTCCTGAAAATTAGTTTGGGACTGGCTTATTTCAATTAGCATGATATTTTCCAACCCCATTCATTTATTGTTCCTCATTTCCTGGTAAAGTCTCATTTATCCACATAATTTTTGTTTATTTTTTTCCATAGAGATATCTTTAATGTCTAATCTCTAGAGCTCTAAAGTTTTATTTCTCTACAAGAATCTTAAGGCTAACTGTAGAATATATTTGTCAGCTTTGCATTACTATAATAAAATGCCTGAGACAATCCTATACCTAGAAGATAAAAAAAATTCCACCAGAAGACTGCTAGAGCTGATAAACTAATTTGGCAAAGTAGCAGATTACAAAATCACAGACAAAGATCAACAACTTTCCTATATATCAACAATGAATCTGCTGAGAAATAAATCAGGAAAACAATTCTATTGACAATAACCTTTAAAAAATCATAGGAATAAATCTAACAAAGGAGGTGAAAGAACTTGACAATGAAAACTATAGAATATTGTACAAAGAATTTTAAGAAGAACTCAGACAATGGAAAGACTTCTCAAGTTCATGGAGAGGCAGAAATAATAGCATCAACATGGTCATACTATCAAAACTATATATATATATATATATATATATATATATATATATATATATATGTAACAAAACTATATATTTATATATATATGTAACAACAAATATGTAAAATGTGTATGTAACAACAGATACCACCATTATGTACCATTATAATGTATATATATATATATATATATATATATATATATATATATATTCCAAAGCAATCCTTTATCAAAATAACAATGATATTCTTCATAGAACTACAAAAAAGGCCTAAAATTCATTTTGAAGGAAAAAAGACACCCAGGATAGTCAAAGCAATTTTAAGCCAAAAAAAAAAAGCAATAATAGGGGCATCACAAAACCTTCAAATTATACTATAGAGCTATAGTAAGAAAAATATCATGGAACTTGCATAAATACAGACATATATACTAATGGTACAGAATAGAAGACAAAGAGACAAACCCATGAATCTTGTTATATAACCCTTGACAGAGATGCCAAAAAACATACACTGGAGAAAATACAGCCTATTAAACAAATAGTGATAGAAAACCTGGTTATCCATATGTAGAAGAATGAGAACTAGGAATTAGATCAGAAATGATACAACCCATAGAGGAAAACATTGGTTCAAAACTCTAGGGTGTAGAAATAGGAAATGATTTTCTCAATAGGACCCTTAAAGCTCAGGAAATACTTTTAAGAGTTAATAAATGAGATGGCATCAAATTGAAAAGCTCTGAACAGTAAAGAACTAAGTTCAGAATGTGAAGAAGTAACATATAAAAAGGGAGAAAAATCTTTGCTAGCTACTCTTCTGACAGAGGGTTAATATCTAGAATATATGAAGAACTCAAAAAACTTTACACCAAAAACTGAAGTAATCCGATTAATAAATGAGAATGAATTAAACAGATACTTCTCAAAAGAAGAAATACAAATGATCAATGAATATAGAAAAAAGTGTTCAGCATCATTAGCAATTAGAGAAAATAAAAATCATAACAACACTGAGATTTCATCTCATGACAGTCACAATGGCAGTCATTAAAAATACAGATAACAATAAATGATGAAGAGAATATGGAGAAAGGCGACATGTTTACACTGTTGGTTGGATTATAAATTAGTACAACTACTATGGAATCAATATAGAGGTTCCTCAAAAGACTAGGCATAGAACTACCATATGACCTAGCTATACCTCTTCTTCATATTTATCCTGAAGAATTAAAGTGATTATTCTATAGTGATAAATGCATACCCAGCTTATAGCAGCACAATACACAATAGCCAAACTATGGAACTAGCCTAGACTTTTGTCAATGGATAAATGGATCAAGAAAATGTGGTATATATACACCATTGAGTTTTATTCAGTCATAAAGAAAAATGAAATTACATCATTTGCAGAAAAATGGGTGAATGTAAAGGCCATTATGTTAAGTGAAATAAGTCAAAATCAGAAGGTTACGGGTGGTATCTTCTCTCTCATTTCTCTAGTGGGAGCAAGAGAGGAAAAAGGAAAAGAAAGATGGGGGTGGATCTCATGAAAATTGAAGGGAGATCAGTAGAGGAAATGGACCAACAGGTGGGATGTGAAAGGTTTGTGGGATGAAGGGGGAAAGTACTGGGGTGTGTTATTGGCCAAATTATATTATTATATTGTGTGCATTTATGAATATGTAACAACAAATACCACCATTATGTACCACTATAATGCACCAATATAAATATGGGGAAAAATCTATTTTTTCATATCTAATTTCTAGAACTCTAAATTTTTATTTCTCTACAAGACACTTGAGACTAACTGAAGACTACAACTTCAGACTACAGCTTTTCATTGCTGTAATGAAATGCTTGAGGCAACTTATAAAAAAGAAAAGGTTTATTTAACTCAACAGTCCTTGAGTTTCCAGTCCAAGAAAGTTTGGCTCTGTCACTTTGGGCCATTAGTGGGGATACCAGATGGTAATGGTGCAAGTCACATTACAGAGTAAACTTCTCACATCAGGAGCCAGAAAACAGAGAAAAATTAAATTGGGGTCCCACAGTCCCCTTTGAAGGCATACTCCCAGTGATCTAAAGACCTCCTATAAGGATACACACCTCCCAAAAGTCTACAAAACCATCTAAACGCACATCCCTGAGATCAAGCCTTTAACACGTGGATCTTTGGGAGATAGGCTTAGACTGTAATAAGTTATTATAAGATAATCTCAGTATAAGGTTTTATGTAATAATCCTGATGATATTTTATTAAGCAATATTGCAGAAAAAAATCTAATAAAGAAAAAATTGATCATTTAATGGGTACCCATGAATCATGAAACTCCCTTAAAAACTTCACAAACTTAAAGTAAGACTTGCAGGAAGTAACAGAGATGTCAATAGTGGCTCACTACAAACCTTGAAGTTATAGCACCATATTTCATAGTAGTGGTCAGCATCAATCATTAATTTATTAGCTATTTTAAAATATTATCTGTACTGTGAAACTGAAGATATTCTTTAATGTTCTGACAAAAGCCACATCCATCCCTTGAGCTGTGTTACTACCTCATTTTTTTAAAAAATATTTTTTAATTTGTAGATGAACACAATATCCTTATTTATTTATTTTTATGTGGTGCTGAGGATCAAACCCAATGCCTCACTCGTTCAAGGCAAGTGCTCTACCACTGAGCCACAACCCCAGCACGTGTTACTATCTCTTTCCATCTCCTCCTTTCCCCACTCTTTCCCTATCCTCACCAAATAACTCAAAGGCCAGTATAGATATTGAGATAGTTGTTTCCATTCTTCTTCTGACAGTGTCATAGAACTAGCAGACTTTAATTCTCTTCTCTTCTATGTATGACATACACTTCTTTTTATATTGCTTTCAACACCTGTTCACACTCAGTTTCCTTACTGGAATCATATCAAGTCACATCCCAATAATTTTACACCTGATATTGTGTAAGCATGTAATATACATAATGTGAGATGGGAAAGAGTAAGGACATTGTCTAAGCTTTTCTAAATGGAAGTTAAAAACTAAGGGTTATAGGAAAAATTCTGTTTATATCAACAAACATCAAAAATTCAAATGCTCCACACCAACAAGGAAATCAAAGATCAGGGAATCTGGGATCATAGAATAAGAATGAAACGCAAGAGACATTCCCGCTTTCCAATAGTTTAATTCTGATTTACCTATTTTACAAATGTAACCACCACACTTCCCAAATACAAAATTAAAAAAAAATATCTGAGAGGTGGTATCAGGTGAGGAAAAACCATGCTTCCTCTCCTTTGTGGTTTTGCAATGCTGTGTCCACTCTATCATAATGACCATGTTAGTTTAAGAATTAATTAGGTCCAAATAATATTTTAATAAATTTTAATCTACTAGTATTAGCTGAATTGTAATTTGATAGGAAAAATTAAAATGGAAAAATAAGAACTGTTTAATCAAATATACTAAAAATATAAAGATCACATTAATAAAAAATCAACTTAAAAACTATTTAAAAAAGGCTAGAAGCATGAATCATTGATAGAGCACTTGCCTAGCATATTCGAGGTCTTGGGTTTGATTCCCAGAACTGCAAAAAGAAAAAAAAATAAAATATAATATGATCATGGGGCTATGATGTTCATTAAGAAAAAGGTAAAATGGATAATACAACTACATTGACAAAAAGCAAATATCTGAACAAAAATGTTTCTGTGGTGTATAATAATTAGTAACATTATCTAAACTAAATATAATCAAAACTCAACATTTGAGATATAAAGTAGTTTAACCCTTAATATAAATACATAAAAATTAGGACTTGCTCATTTTGAAACATTCTAAGAAATTATGGGGCTTTTGTGTGACTTAATGATAAGACATTTGTCTAGTATGTTCTGGAGTCAATCACCAGTACCATACACATACACAAAATCTTCAAAGAAAGATGTAACAGGGTTAATATGAACTTTGGATATGAGTATGATGAAGACAAATATAATTAGAAAATGAAAAACTTACAAAAAGCACAAAGACTTATGTAACTGGCAATAATTCAATCATAGTGTATATTTTCATTGAGAGGATTGTTAAAGCAAATAACATTAGCTTTATCATCTCAGAACTAAATGCTAAATAGCATTATATTTAATGAATAAATTGTATCTAGTTCACAGTTTAATCATATCAACTCAAAGAACACTATTGTTTTGGACATTTTCCTAATGTCAAAGATTACTAGCTAGAATTTTAAAGTCTTATTTGTTAAAAACCTTTGAAGACTTTGAACATTCATTTTATCAACTTTGAATATCTTATATAGTAAAAAGTGGTTATATATAAATTTGTTGCCGATATAAAGAAATGTAAGGACAAGGAGATCAAAGAAAGAAAAGTCTCTTTCATCCCATGTAATGCAACTTCTTCAAAATGAAAACAATAGAACTGTTTTCTGTGAATATTATAGTTACTTTTAAGTAAGTGATTCTTACAAATAAAACTACTGGTGAAATAAATTATCAAAACAAGTAACCTTCTACCAAATATTGCCATGACACCATGCACCTTGGAGTGTTTCTTTAATTATTATTCTTTGGACAGAAGAATGAAATGCCATACTTTAGAAGGGGAAAAGAATGCTGTAGTTTTCTTCTTAATACTACAGTGGGAACTCATGATTCACACTATGCTTAAGTCTGTTGTTGACAATATGTGCAAAGCTGATACTTCTTCTCAGATTGAGGCCACTTAAGCAGGCACCATTGATACTTTTTATTAATCTACAAGAAAGTATTTGTAATCTAACATTAGAAAAAGCCTAGAATAGAAGGAAAATATACACTAAAATAACATTTCTAAACAAAGTCTATGAAATACTGCAAAATATATGAGAAATTAAACAAATACAACATTAAATTACAAATGATATGAGTGTATCAAATCTTGGATGAATTGGGTTATGGTAGTTGTTTTTAAAACTTCACTTTGAAGCAGTTTTCTAGTTTTGTGTATGTGTACATGATAGCACTTCCTGAGCTTCCTTTCATAACACCTTGGTGACACTCCCAATCTGAACCCAAACATGAACTAAGCACTCTAATAGATGATTATCCCCTGTTAAGAGAAGTTCCCTGGAACTTTTCAAACCTCCAAACTCACCTTTGTCTTCCATGTTCTTGTTAAATTTTGTAAGCACTCATTTTTATTATTGTACATTTAGCAAAGTTAATCAAATCTCACATATATTACATAGATTCTAAACACAGAGATCACAATTGTTTTTTTTTTTTTTTTTGTAAAATAAAACTCTCTTCAAATAAAAACCCAAGGTCCAATACTGGAATGGTGTGAGGCCATAGATTAATCATTACTCTTTGGACAGCTAATTGGGTCAAAATTGTTTCTAGGCACGATCTGATCTTGTTCTCTCAGTTCCCTCACACCTGAGTTCCAGACAGTCACTGAGTACCTCCATTTCCCACAAAGAAGAAATTTACTGTCTTTGAAGAGCACTTTTATATTTGCGAGCAGTTGGCTTCAAGTTTTTGTTCAGAGTCATTCTTCCATGTCTTTATTACCCCAGGATTATCAAGAATACAGCTCCCCATATGCTGATCCTACTGTATCAGAATCAAACAGCAAGACGAACAATGCAGGAGTGAGGAGAGAATTCACAAAATATAATGCCAGAGTGAAGTCTTATATTCTGGACCTGGAAAATCAGAATGAATATTGACTATTGTCTATGATAAGCTATTTTGAATTAGAGTGTTTTAGAATGGTTTCAATTTGCAAGTGCTAAGCTAACGATTTTCATTTGTAGTTAAGTAAAAGGACAGCTTTATTTAATGAGTGATGAGTTTGAAAATTGTCCTGAGATTTGTAATTAAAACTATATTAATAAGAAGAAACATGGGACATAAAGGACCCAGTATTACTTAATCTGACAATTGTTCAACTAAAAAGACATGAGTTGCTGTAAAAGATCAGGAAAGACTACCATGCCTAAGTGGATGGTGATCAAAGGAATTACCTTAAAATATATTATGACAATTTTTCAATTAAAGATCAGCAGTAGACATTTATTATTGTGAAAATGATTTGAACAGATTTCGAATTACTAAATAATTGATAAGAATAATCCCCCCAAAGTTTTGGACGTCTATCATTACCTTACTCCTATTTTGTTTGATATTTTTGAATATTCATTGATATATTTGATTCTTTTGGTCAGCCTTTTTACCACTGTAACCAAAAAGACATGAGAAGAACAATTTTAGACAAGGAAAAGTTTATTTGGGGATTCAGAGGTCTCAGTCCAGAGATGGCTGGCTCCATTTCACAGGACCTGATTTAAGTCAGGACATCATGGAGGAAAGATATAGCAGAGAAAAGCAGACTAGGGCAATCAGGGCATGACATCAGAAAACATAGACATTGAAAGTCTCCCCTTACCACAGACAAAATATATACCCCAAAGGCAAACCTCTAGTGACCCACCTCCAGTACACTCTACCTGCCTAGAGTTACTACCTAATTGATCCCTATCAGGGGATTAATGCACTAATTTTATTAAGGCTTTCATAGCCCAGTCATCTCACCTCTAAACTTTCTCACATTGTCTCACACATAAGCTTTGGGGGAATATTTTACATTTAAATTATAACATTGGCCATCAAAAAGTCTTGAGAAATAGAAAGATAACCTGAAATTTGACTGAGATATCTCAAGTTTAGACTACTACAAATGAAACATGCCCATTTTAATTTTAGTATTCCCCAACATGCTGCAATTTAGACTAAATTATATGAATATTATGGATATAAATTCCTACTTTATAAAAGAGGAAACCAAAGTTCTTATAAGAGTAATAGATAATAGAACTGGCATTGACCAGGAAGCTTCTGATCCTCCATTTTTAAAGGTATGTTCTTCCAAGAAACAGGGCTAGATAATTTCTAACATGTATTTTTATTTTTAAATAGATTTTTTCCTAACAGAATGACTACTAATTGGTAACCGAGTTTCAAGACTTGTAAAAGTATACAGTTACTATGACAAAAAGAAATTAATATTTCAAGATTCAATTTGTTACAGTTGATTAAAAATAGAAAATAGAAGGTATGATAAATTAGAAATGACCAAAAAGAGTCTTTGAGATTCTTCCCCAAAAGAAGTGGCTCTATGTTCACTAAACTTGAATCTGCCTGGGTTTTGTGACTGTTCTGAGTAATAGAATATACTGGATGTATACTCAAGTCAGTTTCCAGCCAAAGGCCTTAGAAGACTCTCTTGAATTCTTTGTCTCTTGAAATACTTTGGGAACTTTGAACTGCAATGTTAAATCCATCTACTAGAAGAACTCAGTGCTAAGATAAATGTGCTATGTTCAAAAGTCTCAGAGAACTCAGACCAGACCACGAGTCAAATCAAAGACTTAGGGACCAGGCATGTTTGTAAAGTAATATTGACTTTGCATACTATCCCATCTACCAGATGAATCTTAGAAAATGGCACTGTTCAACATCATAAAGAGAAGTATGGGCTATATAAGCCCTATCAAATTAGTGAGTCAGAAAATCATGAAATATAATAAATCATATCTTGTTATAAGCATCTAAGTCCTAGGGTAATTTATTATTCAGAAATAGATAGCTAGGAGAAAATTTGATACCTGTAAACGTGTTGCTATTATAAAAAAAGTTTTTAAAACAGAATATTTGAAACTCAAGTTGTATGGTAGACAGGAACTGGATGGAACTATTGATGAACCTTTGAATGGCCTTAGGGAGACTACTGGAACATTATGGATGATGAGGAAAACTTTATTAAAGGCCAATTATAAAGTACAGTTGAGTTATATACAGAGAGAGCAGCTAGCAAAACTATTGTTTACAATAGTATGGAAAACATAAAAGAACTTTGTGATCTCAGAATTCTTGCTAAGATTTGCAGCCTCAAATTTTCCTAACTTCCTATGAAAATGAAAGATTAAAGAGCCAAAATGAAAGATTAAAGAGCCAAACTGCTGAAAAACTCCTGGAAAAAATACTAACATCTCAGGACATCTTTTCCAAACTAAAAAGTAAGAAATATACTCAGAGAAGATGTCACATGCAGGTCCCTCTTAGTAATGCATGGTCTGAGGGTGAAAGTGAAGCCAAGAGTGAACATGTAAAACCATTTTTTTAAGACCTCAGCAAGACTAAAGATGTTTTTTCATGGTTTCTTTCATTTGGACCAAATGACTACAAAGGACAAAAAGAAAAAAATCTTCTTAGGAAAAACCTGTAGAATATATTTGTTAAAATAGTAGGCTTACAAAAATCTTGAGGTCATTTTTTTAACTTCACAGAGTGCTCTAAGTGTAGAAGAATCTATTTTGAAAATATTTGTGGGTGTAGTGTTGTCTGTTGGAATGAATTGTAAATTAATACACAAAAAGTTTACAAAGCTTTTAAAAGATTTATACCAGTTGGACTGGAAAAATATAGTTACATTACAGAATGAAAAAGGCAGTTGAGTCTCTAATTTTCTGTAGATAAACATAAAGCTGAGAAAACTACTCAGCTAGAAACATAAACCATGTTTTATAGAATGGAAAAATAAATCCAATGTCCCAGATGAGAATCTTATCCTTCAACAGCACTGGACTCCAATAATTAAAATGGCCACATGTACCTAACTAGATTTCACAATTGCTATGGGCCATACATTCCCATATGCTTCCTGTTTTTCCCCTCCTTTTTTAACAAACATGTCTATTGCTGTTTTTAATGACTATATCATCATTGTATATTGTGTGTTGAGAAAAAAAAAATAATTTAGCTCTTAATCACAGTTTAAGCTCCAGAGAAGCCATACATAAAGCTGTGTAATACATACCAGTCCTCATTTCAAGTGGACTGAAATTTTGGAATTCATAATAATACTGAAAGAGGATGAGACAGTGAGATTTAGAAGTGAGTATATTTTCCATGTAGAACAAATATAAACTATTTACAATTCAAGGCAAACCATGATGGGTAAAGATGGCTGCATATTTGAAATACCTCTCATGATAAGAGTGGACCTATCATCCTTCTCTTTGAATTAAGCGAACTGTATTATTGCTTTAACCAATATAATTCAATAGAAATGACACTAGGCCTATTTAAACTCAGAAAATTCCTTCAACTCAATAAAATAAAAAAATGTGCACAAATAGTCTACAGCTAGTATATTGTATCTAGTACTGAAAAGATTAGATATTTTCCCTCTATGATTGGAAAGAAGACAATGATGTCATGTCTTACTATTTCTATTCAAGATCACACTGAAAATTCTAGCTAGTATAATAAGAAAAAGAAACAATAATTATACATTTTACAAAGTAAAAATAAAATAACAATTTCCACATTGAAAACTCCCAAAGAACCAGCAAAAAAATTAAAATGGGACTGATTATTAAGTAAACCAACTTCTCAGAATCCAATCACAGGCTAATTATTACTTTCTTATAAGCCAACAATATAAGAAATATATAATAATAATATAAGAAATCACAAAACAATATCATATCCAATATCACCAAAAAAGGCAATACATTGGTACAAACTGAAAAAAATAACTACATATAGGGTTTGTATGTAAAAACTATAAAACACTGATAACTTATATCAAAGAATGTCTAAAAATTAAAAGATATTCCATGATCATGGATTAAAAGACTCAATATTATTAAATTATCAATTCTTCAAAATTTTATCTTTAAATTTATCTGAATCTTTCTCAAAACACATGCAACTTCTTTGGAGATATCAACAAACTGATTTTAAACCTTAAATACAGAATCAAAAGACCCAGAGTTACCAATAAAATACTGTAGAAGAAAAATAGTAATAACTAATTAATTTCATGACCTACTTTAAAGCTAAAATAAATCCACATATACATATGCAATATAGATATATACAGTAAGGTAAAAGAATATACAACCTATAAATAGACTCTCAAAAGTACTCAACTAATTTTCTTTGAGAGAATGTGTTTCATTATGTTTCCCAGGCTAATTCTGAGCTGCTGAGCTCATGTGATCTTCCTGTGTCTGCCACCTGAGTAGGTGGGAATACAGTTATTTGCCACCTGTGCCTGGCTCATCTAATTTTTTTTTCATAAAGTCTTAAAAACATTTCAATGAAGATATGATAGTCTTTGCAACAAAATGCACTGAAAGAATTGAATATCCATTAAAAATAAAATAACACCGATGCTATACCTTCCAATAAAGTTACATAAAAATGGATTTTAGATATCAATGAAAAACTAAAAAACAAACAAAACTTTTTTTAAAAAATTGCAAGAGGGGAACATTGGAGAAAATTATGACCTTTCATTTAGTGATGAGTTCATAAAATAAATATAATATAAAATCATTATCCATTAAGAAATAATAAATTAGACTTCTTCAATTAAAACTAAAACTTCTGCTCTGAAAACACACTGGTAAGAGAACGAAAATGGGGCTGGGTTGTAGTTCAGCAGCACCATGTTTGTGTAGTACACACAAAGCTTTGAGTTCAACTCCTAGCACTGCAAAAGGGAGAGAGAGGAAAAAAAAAACACACAAGACAGAAACTGGGAGAAAATATTTGCAAAACACATATCTGATACCAGATTTATATTCAAAATATTTGAGGGTCTCTTAAAGTTCAACAGTAGGAAAAAAGTAAGCCAATTAAAAATGAACAAAAATGTGGAAGGATATATAGGTAGCAAGCAAGTATATGAAAAGAGGCTTATAATTCGTATTTAAGAAAATGAAAATTAAAATAACAATAAGAAACTACTAAACGCCTAGTAAATAACTTAAATCCAACATTCTAACTCCATGTATATATGCCAAAATATATTATCCTATCATGAATATCTAAAAAGAAGAAATAAAGTAAATTAATTAATTTATAAAAATTCAGTATTCTAAAATTATCAGTACCTGACGACCTGCAAGAACTCTTATTTGTTGCCAATGAGCCTGCAAAACACTACAGTCACTTTGGAAGACAATTTGGCAGGTTTTTTAAATATTTTTTTTAGTTATTGGCGGATACAACATCTTTGTTTGTATGTGGTGCTGAGGATCGAACCCAGGCCACATGCATGCCAGTCGAGCACGCTGCCGCTTGCATCCTGAGCCCCAATTTGGAAGTTTTATACAAAGCTAAACACAGTTTTATTACCTGATCCAGCAATCACATGCTTAGGTATTTACCTGATGAATCTGAAAACTCACATACACAGAAGAACATGCATGTGAACATTTGTAATGGATTTATTCATAATCACATTACTGGAAGCAACCAAGAGGAGCTTCATTGGGGCTATATATACTATTTGGATACATTCATACAATGCAATACTATTGCTATGGTCTGAGTGCCTTTCCAAAATTCATATTTTTCAATTTTAACCCTGAATTGATTGTATTAGAAACTAAGGCTCTTGGGAGGCAATTAGATCATGAAGGTGGGGAGCATCGTGAATGGGACTAATGCCCTAAGAAAAGGCCTGAGAGAGCTGCTTGCCCCTTTCACCATGTAAGTTTGTGGCAAAAAAGATGGTCATCTAGGAAGCAAGAACTCACATCAAATCTGCTAGTGTCCTGTTCTGAACTTTTCAGTTTTTAGAACATGAGAAATAAATTTATGTGGTTTATAAGCCTCCCATTTTAAGGTATTTTGTTATAGCAGCCCAGAGACCAATACAATCATCCAGTGACTAAAAAAAAGGAATGATCCCTTCAACCATTTGAAGATATGGTGAATCTTACTAGTATGTTGTAAAGGGAAAAAAAAGATCGACTGAAAAACTTCTATATTGTATTGTTCCAACATATGACATCTGGTAAAGAAAAAACTATGGTTACTCTACCAAGGTTTGGAGAGGGAGGGTTTAATGAGTGATGCCAGGGGATTTTGTAGGTCATGAACTTATTCTATATGGTAAGATTATAGTGGATACATGATACAATGCATCTGTCAAAACCAAGAGAACAAGAGAGAAGCTTAACATAGTCACTTATTTAAAAAAAAAAAAAGGAAATAGAAGTCACAGGGTTCCAGGATAGAATACAAATGTGACAAAACAATGTAACTGTATTACAGGTATCTGAAGCCAATTCACTGAAGGGATTTGGGGTAGGGGGTGAGCTTACCTTAGTAACGTGGGAAATGATAGAATCTGTAAGACTAATGGTAGAAGGAACTATGCAAAAGTACTATACTTTAATTGACAAAACTGCTTCCCTGAAGGTATAAGCTTACAATTCTAGAATTACTTTGCATAAATACAGAAACTGAACACATAAGTAAGTGGATGGCAGACAGCATTAAGTCAGTTTTCTCATTGTTGAAATGAGAGATTATAGAGGATAAAGGAAGGAGGCTAGAATGAACTATGTGGAAATGGATTGCAGTTGGTTTATGAACTCAAGATTAGCTTAATAAAGTGATAGAAGTTATAGAAATGTTTATAGATATGTAAATACATATTCATGTCTCCTTGCTCAATTTGCTAAGAGGGCCTAGAAGCAATAATATCACTAGAGTAACAAACATGCTTAGGACTCAGATAGTAATTTCTTTTAAGATTCTCCTAGGATTCTTAAAGAAATTCTGGATTTTAGAACTGAGCAGTAAATATACATGACTAATTTGGAGCATGCTGTAGTAAAACTCCTCTCCCAAAAAAGCAAACTAAAGTATACTAGTATGATGGAATAGTTAATGGGAATAGACGCCAACTGAAAGTTCCCATTGGCCAAACCTGGAGCAACAAAATAAGCAAATTAACATTTCATTATTAACCAATGTATAAACAACATATCCATAAATAAATACATTTTATTGATTGATATAAAAGATTTTATAAATTGACAAATGAGAGAATATTCTGTGTAGATAAATTCCAAATAATTTATATAATACTCTGTTCTCAAGGAGGTGGTCCCTAACACAAACCAGGTAATCAAGGTAAACATCAATCATGTGGTAAATCACATTGATAGTATATACCCTTCATAAACATCAAGGTATGCATAGCACACACCCATTATATAACCTTGATGTGTTGAAAAAGGCACTTTACTTCTGTGTCTTCTTCCTGAAAATACATTCCTTCAATGTGATCATGAGAAAAACATCAAACAAATCCAAGACAAAATATATTCTATAAAAGACCTGATGAGTACTCTTCAAAACTGTCAAGGTCATTGAAAAGAGGAAAATCTGAGAAACTGTCATTTATAGCCAAGAGGAGTCTGAGAAGACATGCCTACTAAATGTTCTGCCATTTGCTGGATGAAATTTGTACCAGGAAGAAATGGCATTAAGGGAAAATTAAGGAATATGAATGATGTATGGACAGCATTTAAAGATAATGTATTAACAGTGTAGTGCTAATTGTGACAATGTACCAGATGTTCATAATGAGGAAACCTGAATATGGATTATATGGTAACCTCTCCCATGTTCTCAATACTTGTGTAGATGTAAAACTGCATTAAAATAGAAAGTTGAATTTTAAAGGGAGGGAGTTTGGAAAATTTACAGTATGTGAATTGAAATTAACAAACATTGCTAAACTATGGTAATAAAGACTGGTGTCAGCATTAAGAGACACATAGGATTATGGAATAAATGCATGGTCTAGAAATATACTCACATTAATATGATCAATTGATTTTCAGCAAACTTAATAAGGTAATTCAATGAAGAAAGAGTTTTTTAACAAATGGAAATGGAAGAGTTGGATATCCACACACACATAATACAAAAAAATATTTTGTTTGTGTTTATAGAAAAGTAGATAAATACACTTTAGAGACATGTATAGAGAGAAATCAAATGCCATTTTTAACTATTGAAAAAACAAAGTGACCTATGAGCATTATTTTCACTATTTTTGAAACTTATCTGTATGTCTGAAAGTTTTGAAAACTAAATATTTGGGGGGAGAATATAATAATAGAGTCAAACAGAGAATAATAAAGGCTGCACTGCTGGGTGCAGTGACACAGCCTGTATTTCCTGCAACTCAGGAGGCTGAGACGGGGATCACAGGGTGTAGGCCAGAGTCACAGCTACAGAGACCTGCCTCAAAAAAAATTAAAAATAAATGGATTGCAGATGCTTCTCAGAGCTAAAGCACCTCAGTACCAAAACAAAACAAAACAAAACAAAAAACTGCTTTATAACACTTCTCCAAATGACTTGAAATAATTAAATTTGATTGTATTAAATATTCTAGCCATAGCAATCAATGGTTTTAAAATGAAACAAAAGGAAGTGGTAAATGCTGACAAATATGCAAGAGATTAGAGTAAGATAATGACAGAATAAAACTCAATTGAATTTAGCATCATGAAGGTCATTTGTAACTTACAGGGAAGTAGTCTCCATGGGCACTGAGGGTGGAAATGAATTATAAGTAGATGGGTGTAAATAAACAGTGAATAAATAAAAACAGCCTAGCAATAAACTCTTTGAGGAGATAGATACAAGAAGTGTTTCTATTATAGCAGGACAAAACCAGGAGGAAAGGGATGCAAATGTAAGGTTTGGGACTGTGGGGAGAGATGGCAGATTTTGCATTGGTTGGCTTCTATTTTTTTAAATGGGAATGAAGCTAAATTTAGTCTGGAGAAATCGAGAAGCCTGAAGAGTTGGAAAGTTATCTTTTTAGAAGAACATAGTAAGATTTCTGTGCTATTGTGGCAGTACAGAATGAATTTGTAATAAAATATGGAATATTCATGGATGTACATAAATTATTGTAAATTAGGTAGCAGTGTATGTTTTGCATTTATCTGAGAGAAATTGAAACTATGTTTACTCAGAACACTGTATAGAAATCATTACAACAGATTTAATTACTCAAACATGTCAAATGTGTTTCAACTATTAGATTAGATACATTCATACAATGGAACACTACTCCCCTGCAAAGAGGAAGAAACAAAGTTCTGAAACATGCAGCAACATGGAATCTAAAATGTCTTTTGTTATGTGGAGGAAGGCAGACTTGAAACAATGCAAAATGCAGAAATTCATCTATATGAAGTTCTAAAATATGCAAAATGATAACCTATAGAAAATAAACCAGTAATGACTTATGGCCCAGGGATGATAATGGAGTAGGCTACAGGGGCATTCTTGGGCATTTCTTATAATTGATGAAATTGTTTTACCTTTTGATTGTGGTGATGCTTACATGGCTCTATGTGTTCATCAAGTCTCATAAAACTGTACAGTAAAAGGAAACCTCTTTTTATATGTAAGTTAAATATTTTTGCAGTTTTTTCTCATTTCAAGAATATGTATTTTTATCTTTTTAACCCAACATGAGTTTTAATACTAGTCCTAAACTCTTAATTTATTGGTTCTTCAATATTAAGATGCAATATCTTAATATTAAAAATGTAGAGTTTTGGACTTTAGATATTGCCTGAGGAAAATAAACAATTACATAAAATATGAAAAAAGTGGTCTTGACAGTCTCCTAAAGCATATATTCCCACTGTCCTTCCAAGTGGATGTTACAGGTGTATCAGGGATGCTGATCTCTTGTAGTTCCAGGGGCAGCTGAGTAGACCTTGGGCCCAGTGCTCCTAAACTAGCCATTTCAGCAGGAAGCAACTTCAACTGTTGACTCACATTCTGACAAGGCAATGGGAAATTTATTTTTTTCCTCTAAACATCATGAACGTGTAAAGGAAAGATACTGCTACACATGTGCTATGCATGCTGAAAGAAAGTCCCTACTTGTCATTGAGGGCGTGGCACAGTAACATACATGACACAACCAACACTTCTCTATGGGTCTGTACAGTGATGGCAAAGTAACAGTGAAGAAGGTAAGAATCTTTTGTGTGTGTGTGCTGCTGAGAATTGAATCCAGGGCCTTGTACATGTGAGGCAAGCACTCTACCGACTGAGCTATATCCTTAGCCTAAGAATCACTTTCGTTACAGGAGAAAAACTAGGGGAAAAAATGCAATAGCATGATGAAGAGGGAAACGCTAGAATCAACTAAACACATCCTCTGGTTTTTATTTCCTATTCCCTTTACTAATTTTTTAACTGAGTAACAGTTTTCAAAATTATCTAAGACAAATTCTTTTAATTAATGGCAGACTATAGATATTTCTAAGTATTGAAGGAAATGGAAGTGAGAAGTACAGTAACATGAGTGAAGAAATAATTCCAAGGAATTCTTTACATCTTTATCAAATGAGTACCATGGGAAACATGTACCAAGGAATGAAATTACTCCAGGGCCTTGAGGAATTTCAGAAGATGTGCTCTATGTAAACTAAATTCCTTTTCTGTGATGGAAAAGTAGTGCCAGCAAGAAAGTTGTCATTGCATGGTTGCCCATTTCTCAGAGAGCTCTAGAAATCCTTCAAGTTGAGGATGAGGATGTGGGAAGTTATTAAGGAAAAAAGTATCTGAACTTGGTCCTTGGAATCATGATAGGTAAACAGATATTTATCATATTATTTCATATGTATCCTGAACATACATTACTATAAAAACTTTACAAAGAAAATATTTTAGAACTAACAGAAAACAACAGAAGGGTAGCTAGCCATTGCAGATAGGAAAAGACCATTTGTATTGGTGGATGATCATATATTTTCCAATATGGAGAATTTCTGTATGGGATTGGATCTAGACCTATTCTATTTTAGAAAGATGATAAGAAGATATAATTTTATAACTGCTACGAGAAATCATAGAAGATAAAATATAGCCAAATACTGCAAACAGTTTCCTGATTTTAAATCAGGGGACAATATTGATTTATTTATTCACCAAATATTAATAAACACAGAATACATGTTAGTTCCTAGAATAGATTGGAAAATAGAACAATGAAAAAGAAATATTGATTTTCTCATGAATTGGACTGAATAAGATAACAGACATTAAAGTTGATGGGAAATGAGATAATTCACTAGGGTTGGAAGTTAAATACTACAATTTCTCTTTAAATTCTCACTTATAAATAATAAAAATATAAAGCTATACTAATATTTAATGTACAAATTGGCATGAAATTCCTTTTTGAGCCCAAATGCAAGACCTCATATGTGCTGTATAGCTTCTTGAGATAACCTGATGAAACTGTGGGAGTTCAATAAGACAGGTGATCTTGCTACAATTTGAACTGTTGTAAGTTAAGCACACTAGTTAAGTATCTTGACAACTCACATTGTCTAATTTTAATAAAACACACACCAAAAATGAGGAAGAAATCTTAAAAGATTTTTACAAAGTAGTCCACAAACAGCAGGCAATTGTCTTAATATAAGTATAACTAAATAGTTAGAAACTGATAGTGCTAAGATCTTGATTCTTCTTCATTTTTTATCAGACACTTATAAGTTAAAATCAATAATACTTCCATGAGGTTTAATATAGTCATGTTCATTAATAGTATTGATAGTGACTAAAATATAATTATTAAAATCTAATGAGAAAGTTTTCTACTAATGGGAAATTTTGAAAATTATTTTCAAAAAAGAAAATAATTAATATTACATTCACCTTTTTCTCATTCTTTTTCTATTTCTATAATTGGCAAAGTTTTATAATTAGATATCATATATTTTATTATGTTTATATTTTAATACAGGCCATGATTTATATATTGTGTTAGCTTTTTATTGCTGTGACAAAATACTTGATAAAATCAACTCAGTGAAGGAATAATTTATTTTGTCTCACAATATCAGAAATTTCAGTCCATGGTCTCTTGGTATCATTGCTCTGAGTTTGAGGTAAGGCAAAACATCAAGGAAAAAGTGTGTATCAGAGCTGCTTACCTCAGGGAAGCCTGGAAGATCTTGCCTAGCATGTGTGAAGCACTGGGTTTGATCTTCAGCATTGCATGAGAAAAACAAACAAACAAACAAACAAATGTTACCTTAAACAAACAAACAAACAAAAAAAGATGTCCTTCTAGGACATGTGTCTTCTGGCTTACTTCCTCCAACCAGACCCCACTTCCTACAGTTTTCATTGTCAATTTCCAATAATGCCAAATTATAATTTCATCAATGGGTTAAACCTTTTGTGAGGTTAGAGGCCTCATGATCTAATAACTTTTTCAAAGCCCCCTCCCTCTGAACACTTATGCATTGGGGATCAATCTTTCTATCGGGGCATATTCTAGATCCATATGGTAACATATAATTAAAACGTTAGTATACAAATTCATGAAAATATTTACTTTATGAGAGGCACATCAAAAAACATTTTCTAAATACTAGTTCAAGGAAACTAATATCAATAATATTAGTATACAAATTCATGAAAATATTTACTTTATGAGAGACATATCAAAAACATTTTCTAAATACTAGTTCAAGGAAACTAATCTCAATAATATTAGTATTCAAATTCAGGAAAATATTTACTTTATTAGAGGCACATCAAAAACATTTTCTAAACACTAGTTCAAGGAAACTAATATCAATAACAAGGAACATGATAAAAGAGATGTTTTAGGGAAATTTGAAAAGCAATGTGAACATCATACAAAGAATATAGTAATCATTAGATACCAACATGACTTTTCTAAAAAAAAAGCACACAACTGACTTCATTTATCTTTCCAATATCATTCTTATATTTAGAAAATAGATTAAATATTACCATATTGTTTTGAGCAAGACACTCAAAAAAATCAAGATGTGAATAAAATAGCAGACTTTAGGTGACACATGCCAGGAAGAATAGCTTGTATGATAGATAACCAGAATAATCTTTCTGGCTCACTTCCTCTAGACCACAGCCCAAATTTCTTTGATTACCCTGAGAATGAGGTCTACAATCCATTGATTCTACCACCCTTCACTGACCCCCAAGTGATGCCTTCACTACCCTATTTAGCCAGTTTACATTTTACAGCTCAATCATTACCATCACTCTTACTATTTCCTTACCTCCTTTGGTTCTTGCTGGCTTTCTCCACTGAACTTCCACCCTCTACACCTACATCTATGATTGAATCTTAACAACACTACAACTGAGCTAGTCACAATCACATATCCAGAATCACTTTAAATTCATGAACACATATTCTTTAGTACCACAAAAGATCACAATATTTGTACAAATTCTTGTTTGTTCACATTCTCACTCTCTTTAATAAGAGTTTTAGACATTTTTGTCCTTTCCAGTCATCAATAGGTTTTCTTTCATCCCTGCTATGTTTTAATAAATTTGCCTCCAATTGAACTGAGATAACTGGAGTTATCACAACTATTCACATCTATGATCATAAATCCTACTTACCCTTCTGTTAACATAGAAAATTGGCCAGATCTTAGATGTTACCTGTCAAGAATTATGAAGTTTATTTATCTATTATTTTTATTTTTATTTTATTTTATTATTTTTTTATTAAATTTATTGTTTTAATTTTAATATATTTAATTATTTATTTTACTTTCAGCCTGAAAAGTTAGCTTACCAAAGCCATGAGAGTCTTCGTTTTTATACAACGCACAGTTTAGTACTCTTAGAAATTTCAGTACCTCATTCATACATTGCTGGTAGGACCTCAAATTGGTGCAAACACTCTGGAAAGCAGTATGGAGATTCCTCAGAAAACTTAGAATGGAACCACTATATGACCCAGTTTTCCCACTCATCCACATTTATGCAAAAGACTTAAAATCAGCATACTATAGCAATGTGGTCACATCAATGTTGTTAGCAGCTCAACTCACAATAGCTAACTATTGAACCAATCTAGGTGCCTTTCAATAGATAAATGGTTAAATAAAAAATGTAGCACATATACAGAATGTAATATTTCTTAGCCATAAAGAAGAATGAAATGATAGCATTTGCTAGTAAATGAATGGAACTGTAGACTATCATGCTAAGTGAAATTAGCCAATCCCCCAAAACCAAAGGCCTAATGTTCTCTCTGATATGCAGATACTAACTCACAATAGCATCAGGGGGCAGGGGCAGGAATGGAGGTTCACCAGATTGGATGGGGGAAGGGAGTGGTGGGAAGGGGAATGGGAATGAAAGAGAGAGTAGAATGAATTGGACATAACGTTTCTATGTTCATAATGGTTATATGACCAGTATAACTCCACATCATATACAATCACAAAAATGGAAACTTATACCCCATGTATATATGTCAAAATACATTCTACTATCATCTATAACTAAAAAGAACACATTTTATTTTTTTAAAAAAATGCAGCACCTACTATACATACATTTTATTGTGATGTGTCATCCTAATCAGGCCATAGGGGCCCCACATATTTGTCTAAAATTATTTTGGGGTGTTTCTGGTTTTCTGGTAAATACGGTAATTTCAAATGCAGACTGATGAAAGCAGATTGCCCTCCCCAATGTAGGTGAGTCTTGCCCATTCTGTTGAATGCCTGAATAGAATAAAAGTCTGAGTCAAAAAGAATTCTCTTTTTTTCCCAATTTACTATCTTCAATCTGGAACTACAACTACACCATCAACTTTCTTAGGTCTCTAACTTGTCAACTGCAGATCTTGCACTATTCAGCCTCCATCATTGTGTGAACCAATTTGTTATAATAAATAAATAAATTTATCAATTCTGTTTTTTATAGCCTAATATAGTTCCCTTGGCCCTGATTTCCATAGGGCTTTGAATTGAGAATAAGCAACATCTGTATATGCAATGGGTTGCATTACAGGAAAGGAATTTTGAGTTTAGGGAACCTGAATATTTTATAATGGGATGTGAACAACTTCTCTTGACCTGTACCCATAGGGAGACATTATCTTTATTATACTGAACAGTAAGAAAACCTATTTAACTTGATGTGCAAACATCCTTGAAAAAATAGTCCAGAACAAAAGAGAAATGTGATACTTTTCTCTCAAGACACATATGAATTTGAGAAAAGATGAAGAATTCATTTCTAACTTGGCCAACCCCCCAACGTACATGTTTACTTTAGCCTGTCCCCTATTACCTACTCAAGAATGTTGCACAAGTAACTTCCCCTTCTCCCTCCTGAGTGTTTTTTTTTCTTTCTTTTTTATTGAATTATTTCTATTTACATAAAAGTCTCCTATCTTAAAAATATTGGCTCATTTTCCTCTCATTAACATTCTCATCTCTCACCTTTCTTTCATACCAAATCTCACAAGAAAAAAGTAAAACCCTATTTAAATTCATTGCTCCCAGTTTTCTCTTTCCATTATCTCTGTAACACATTGTAACTAGGTGTCTTTCTTCCAGTCACTCTACCAACCTCCTCTTACCAAGATCACTTTCTCAGTCCATATAGCTGCTGTGACAAAATATCATAGGCTGTGTATCTTATAAAGAATGGAAATTTAATTCTTACAGTTCTACAGGCAGAGAAGTCCAAGATCAACATCACAGCAGATTCAATGTCTGCCAAGGGCCTACTTCCTGCTTTATGGAAAAGTGCCTTCCTGCTGTATTGTCACATAGTGGAGAGGGTTGAGCTAGCTCCCTAAGGTTTATAGTGTATCAATATGTGGGCTCTGCTGTGGTGACTAGTAACTTCTATAAGGCTCAACTTTCTAATACCACCATCTTGGGAGTTAGAATGCCATCCTAACAATTTCTAGGGGACACAAACATTCAAAACATAGGAACCAACTATGACTTTCCTGTTGTTAACTCTGATGACAATCATCACTTCTCATCTTGGTCTAGTGGCAGCACTTGCATGTTTTGGGCTCCCTGTTCATTTTGACCCCATTATTCTTGGGGCTTTCTGGAAACAATTTCACCACATTTCCACTGCTCTCTGTGTCCAGTCTTTCCTAGACTTCTTGGCCAGTTTCACCTCTTCTCTAACTTCTAAATGCTGAAGTGTCCCAGAGATCAGTCCTTAGATTTCTTTTTATTTATATCTTCATTCATTCTCTTGATCATTCATCTAGTTTTATGATTTTTTAATAACATCAACTATATGCTGCTGACTCCCAAAGCTATTTATCTTTCTGGCTCATATTTCTTGCCAGAACTCTAGACTCATGTGTCAACATGTTTTTCCTGAATATTCACTTGATCTCTCAAACTTAGAAGTTGCTGATAGCTCCTGCTTGCCTTGCTTCTATTGTAGTCTTCTCCATTTAGAAGACTTCTCCATTTAGAAACTCTTAAGTCATCCATGACTTCTCTCACATTCTGCATTCATCCTTCAGCTGATGCTTCCTATTTTTTTCCTTAAAAATATACAAAAGATAGCTGATCTTTACTACTTGCACTGTTACATCCTAATCCAAGCCACCAAAATCTCAAACTCCTCTACCTATCCCCAGAGAACCTGGTCCTTCCTTTGGCTCATGGATAACTTTTGTTTATTTTCAAAAGAACATCCAAAATAATCTTGCTTTAATGTAAGTCACACTATGTCAATCCTCTACTTAACTTCTCCCCATGGTAAGAGCTCACATCCTTTGAAGTGATGTTTGAAGTCATTCTTTTTCCTCTGAACCCATCCTAATCTCCTTTTTTTCATATCACTTCATCTACACTAACCCTGACATGCTTCTTGAACAAACCAGGGAGGCTTTGCCCTCAAGAGTCATCCAGGAATAATCAACCCCAAAAAAAGTCAATTAGCACTATACTGTTTCCTTTACATGGTAACCATCCTTGGCCATCGTATCTAAAATTCTAACACCTTTCCTCTTCCTTCAAGTGCTATCTCTCATTACATTCCCTAACATTTATTTGTGTACATTCCATATCTCATTTATTTACTATTCTTATTGCCCCCACTAGAGTATTTGCCTAATGAGGAAGATTAGTTCATTGTTCTGTGCTCAGTTCTTAGAATATCAACTGGGACATGGAAATAGCATTCAACATTCATTTACAATAGTCAGTCATTCAGTGAGGAGTTCAACATACAGGGATGGATTACATTAAGATTCAAAAATAATGGGTGAACTTGGATAAGGATATTCTAAGTGAAATAATTTAGTCACAGGAAAACACCACAAGAATCCACAAATGTGACTTATAGAAGCAGAGAATAGAATGGTGGTTGCTGGGGTTGGGGGGTAGAGGGAATGGGGAGGTGCTATTCAATGTATACACATTTTCAGTTACGTAAGATGAATAAGTTCTACAGATCTGCTGTACAACATGGTACTGTAAGTTAATACTGGGTAATGCACTTAAATTTTTAAGGGACTAGATCTTATATTAAATATTCTTGCCACATATGATCACAAGAAGGTAGAGCACATGGACAATTTGGGATGTGATGTTTATTGCCTTCATTGAGGTGCTCAGTTCAAACTCATCACATGATACACATTAAATATGTACATTTTCGTATATAAAAAGTACCACAATAAAGCTGGTATTTTTTCAAAAACCTATCACAAAAATAAAGGATAAAACTTTATTTGACTTCTCTTGTAGTTTTCCAGACACAGCTTATTTGGACTCAGTGACTCTGAATATGCACTTTTTTTTTTCCTGATCCACAGTCCCTTTCTTCTCATTACTCATCATAAGTTTCAATTGCTTGATGAAATCTCTCAGGTATTGGTCTTAAGCTGTCTCTTAATAAGCTATGTGGTCCTACATGCTAAGATCCATGTTCATAGTATGCTGCCTTCCAAATCCCTGTATTCACAGTACATAACAATTGTTCAAATGTAATTAAATTTATCATTTAAAAAAAGCTAGAGTGAAGAAACTTTCCAAGAGTTTTAGTATATGGCAAAGTTGACAATAGTAGATATTCATTATCCAACTATGCAAAATAGTTATGAAATACTGTGCCCCAAACACTGCCTTATGAAATACTGAGCCTCCCATCAACATGGAGTGTAAAGGGAGCTTTAATGGCCAGTACTTAGGGATCTGGGTAAAAGACTCGCAGATCACAAAGGGAATTATAATGGGAAAGCCCTCCTACAGGATCTGTAGAATTCTAGTACCTCATTCTCCAATTTTTTCTGTTTTTAAATTTATGGTACTCCGAGGTTTTTAGCATTCTATACTATCCTGATTTAGTACAATTTGGATCCAACTTAAGGATTAAACACAAAGTTAAATGTAAATCTATCTGAATACATTTGCTCAAATCACCTAAATGACTTTATAGTCAAAATATTGTTTGTTTGTTTGTTTGTTTATTTATTTAGGTACCAGGTATTGAACTCAGGTGCACTCAACCATTGAGCCACCCCCGTATCCCTATTTTGTAATTTATTTAGAGACAGGGTCCCACTGAGTTGCTTAGCACCTCGCCATTGTTGAGGCTGGCTTTGAATTCCAGATTCTCCTGTCTTAGCTTCCTGAGCCACTGGGAATACAGCATGTGCTACCGTGCCAGGCAGACTATATTTTAAATTTAAAGGTCTCAATCTATTTTCATGTCACATGTTACTTTTTACATTATTAAGCTTAGCTTTCAAACAATATTTTGCATTTCTAAAAGACACTGCTGTCTTCATTCTATGCTGTGTATTCTAGCATGCAAAGGATTAAATGTCTTCTCCAAGATCATATAGAATGTCAGAGAAAATTTCAAAGTAGAATTTTTTTCCTCATTTTAACCCTTAATTGATGGATGGGTAAGATTTTTTATTTTTCCCCCAAGATTTCTCTCAACTTATTTAAGAAAGAAAAGTTAAGTTTTACTTTTTCTTAAACTAAATAAAGAAAATATACTCTATATTTTAACTAAAAATTTTTCAATATACTAGTTACTCAGAAGCTCAGACTAGACTCCTAGAATTAATATAATAATCTGTCCTTGAATCACAGTCTCCACTAATATATTTTTTCCATCAACCTCTCTCACTTTCTACTCATCTCCAATAGGATGCCTTCAAATATAAATTTCCTCTGTCATAAGATCAGTCTATTATTGATTTTAAAGGAATCTGACATGACTTAAAATCATTTAAAGCCAAAATAGTGCACTTCATTTATTGGCTAGTTATTTTCTGCTTTTTATTATGCAAAACTACAATGACTTATTTCTTCTAATGTAAAATAAGACAAGTTACTACCTATATTTCAGTAATTATTAGCAAAAACTGCAAAAAAAAGAAAGCCATAACTATAAGTTGCTAATACAATAAGTTTTCTCTGAGGACTAATTTCTGAAGTTCAGGAAATTTTAGAAACTGTGAAAATATTCCATAAAAGTATATGTCTTATGATTTCAAATTCCATTTGCTTTGCTTATTATAAATTCATACATTTTTCTACTAAGATATTTCTATCACAATAGCAACGTGGTTTTTAACCTCATAATATGAATGGAATGGAAATAAAAATTTTTAACCTGATAACTACATACATTATCATGCAGTAAATCCAAATCTCTCAAGAATATAGAAAATTAT